>NC_080742.1:79480670-79783701 GCF_020826845.1 Diceros bicornis minor | reverse complement strand
CTGAAGAAAGTATCTTGTTGAAATCTAAGTTTCATGGATATAGCAAAAGTATAAAGGCTAACAGGGCATAGTAAATGCTGTGAAATTCCTAAGGCTCATTCACAAATGTCAACACAGTGCCACAAAACACTGGACTTTAGACATAAAATATTTTAAAAATTTGTCTGAACTGATACCTGCATATCACATTTGGACTGTAAACTTCTAAAGAGAGGTATGCGACCAAAAATAGGCAATACGCACTATAGACCAGATTTTTCCTACTTGTCACATACCTTGCCGAAAATATGCTCTTAAAATTAGCAAAATGTCTGAGTTCAAGCTTAAAAAAACCCACAGCCACCAACAGCTCTAAGCCAAAGATGCCCAGAGGCAGAGGTTATTTTTCTTTGAAGTCAGTCATTTTTCAAAACTAAGATAATGCCAGCTATTTGTAAATCACTTTCTATCTTTCTAACTCTTTAAATTACATATAACATTAGTAAATACTTTAATTCTCACTAAGAAGTTAACATAAACTGGATTAATTCTGAAGGGAATTAGAAAGTTTGGCTGAGGCAAAATTTTGGGGAGAGAATTTAGAAAACGAAATATTCAGTTTATCTATACATGTAAGACGTATACACCTACACATTAAATAACCTATTTGATTTCTTTTTCTCTTTTTTTTTTTTGCTGAGGAAGACCGGCCCTGAGCTAACATCTATCGCCAATCCTCCTCATTTTTTTTTGCCCCTTTTTCTCCCCAAAGCCCCAGTAGATAGTTGTATGTCACAGCTGCACATCCTTCTAGTTGCTGTATGTGGGACGCGGCCTCAGCATGGCCGGACAAGCGACGCGTCGGTGCGCACCCAGGATCCGAACCCGGGCGCCAGTAGCGGAGCATACGCACTTAACCGCTAAGCCGGCCCAAACCTATTTGATGTCAATTCTAAGTAGAGTAAAGGTAAAACAATCTGATAGAAAATGAATGAGAACAAGAACCAGGAACTGTACATAAGCATGAAACCTTATGAAAAGTACTTTTTGTTTATAAATAACATATCAAATTTCTACTTATTAAAATTAGCATACAACCTGAATTTGCTCCTCATCCAAATTCACCAATGTTACAAAGACGATTACATTTTTAAGGGAGGTGATAGTAATAGTACCTTGAATGGAGCACTGACTAAGTGTTTTATTGTGCTGCTCTCCATAATTATTTCATTTAATTCTCTTAACTTGAGGTAGTACTCTCATTACCTTAATGATTAGAAAGGTGACTTGCTCAAAGTCACTTCTAAAATTAGCAAGTGGCAGAGCTGGTATCTGAACCTAGATTCTGACTCAACCACCACACTCTCATCTCTTAATTACGAAACATACTGCCTCCCTTCCACGTAGGAAATAAAATCCTATAGGAATTTTCCCTTTTTGTATTTTTTTTCTATTGTTTTCAGTGTATCTGAGGTTTGTTTAGAATTCAAGTAAAACAAATTGCTCCTGACAAAATATGTTAGCTTACAGTGAATAGGGCAGAGACAGAAGAAAGGAGTTAAGCTAAAGTTAGAATATTTGCTGATACCAGCCTAACATATTTAAATGATTGCCAAGAAATTCTTGCTCTAAAGGCTAAATATATGTCAGCCAGAGACATTTTAGTGCTGCCTACCAATAAAATAAAAATAATGGCTCTGAGCTGTGGTGTCCATACATAACAAGGCACACATTCATTCAAACTGAATATCTATGTGCCAAGCTTCTAATTCACGTATAACCAGATCTCTGTTTCAAATGATAAAATTCAAAAGGGTATAAACTTTCTAAAATAATGCTTATACCTAGATTCTCCATCACAGGGTTGAGACTTTTTAACAGCCTAAAAACATTTTTTAAAAGCCCTCAAGTGTATGGAATAGTGGTGAACAATTACCTAAATTTTTAGGAGAACCTATTGGAGTTATGTTTTATAGCAGTCCAACTCAGTCTTGCCCTGTAGAATCCTACATATTCTGGAATTAGAACTCAGGACTGGCATTGCTTAGATCAGTAGAGAAGGCTCAATTACTCATTATGGAAAAAGAAAGGGCAAGACCCCAAGGAACACTGCTATTTTTTCCCATGCCAGTGAAAAACGCCAGAATTATATATCTCTGTTTTTTCCTTTGAGGTATGGTTCACCTTTAACAGACAAAAGGACAAACAATGAAGAAATTAAACTGATATCCAGAAGTGTTATTTTATTCCAAAGATAAAAAGTACTATTTATATTACATACACTGGAAAATTTCATTACTATTGCTCAATTCTAAGGCAAATAACAGCAACAGCATCAATGGGATTAATATGTATTCACCGTGTGACTACATTTTATAATAAGAGGAAAATTGGAAATTCCCATACTTCAAAAGGCTACTATCTTGTTGAAAAACTGAAGCTGTAAAAATGACTTATCCTAATAAAAAGATCCTTGAAAATTCACCTGAGTAAAGGTGAATTTTCAGAGACCACTCACTTTACTAGAGCCTAGTTTAACTACCTTAACAACTCATTAATACTAAATGAGAGGGCTCCTAAATGAAAACTGATGCCCATATCTGGGGTGTTTGAGAAACACTTAAAACAATCAAGATACCAACATACAGAAATTCCCATTTTCAGGAAAAAATTAATTCATTTTCTCTGCTCCCATTTATTTCATTACCTATCCCATCACCATTCTGCTGACATCACACAATTCCACAAAGAACAAACTGAGAGGAAAAACCATTCAAGCAACAAATGTTATCTCATAGTAGTATATCAGTAATACAGCCTGCATTCCAAAACAATGCTATATAAATTAATTTATTTTGTTCATGCTTCTATTGACATCTGTCTGCATAATAACTCAGTAATTGGTGTAACAGGAACTGCATACTGATCCGTGAACTGGTGACTGATGCTTGGAAAATAATCTACTAGTAGGTTATTAGAAATTTTGCATGCTACCTTAAAACTTGCTCCATTTGTTTGGATGAACATCTCATCTGACGTTTCATTTAAAAGAAATCAAAATCCAACCTCCCAAATGCCAGGGCATCTGGCTGGATAAACTATATTGGAATACTTACCTAGAGCTGTAAAATCGGAACCAGATCTGAAGAGAGCTGAAGCTAGGAGCTGAAACTGTAAAAGAAAAATAGAAGCAAATTAGCCACCTTTCTCCACGTTGGAAAAAATAACATATAATTTTGAGCATTTATCAGCCACTGGATGTCTTTGTACATGTTGTTGCATAAGGCCAAAAAGCAGCAAGAACACCACATTTAGATTAAAGAATATGCTGACTTTTCTATTGGCCTGCTATTATCATTTTGCAAAATACTGGACCAAGGCAAGTCCTGGAATTATTTTATTTTTAAAATGTATTAAAGTACGTATTTATTAAGGAACAACAGGTCAACTGAAATGAAAAAGAAAATTGCTCATTTAGGAATCTATCACATATGGATAGATTGGTGTCCTGGACACAGTTAACTGAATTTTTAGTATATATGCATTCTCATTTCAAAACTAAATACATACTACTGTAAAACACCTGATCTCTTTGCTGTGTAAATCAAACTCGGAGAAAAAACCATGGTTATTATGTATAGGCCATTCCTAAATTACAACTTAGATTGGGATTTCACAATAGGCCATTCCTAAATTACAACTTAGATTGGGATTTCACAGTCATGTGTAATTATATTGTTATATAATTATAAAGGCTCATAGGGCTTTTTTTTTTTTCTTTCTTCTTTTTTTTTTTTTGTGAGGAAGATCAGCCCTGAGCTAACATCCGTGCTAATCCTCCTCTTTTTTGTTGAGGAAGACCAGCTCTGAGCTAACATCTATTGCCAATCCTCCTCCTTTTTTCCCCCACAGCCCCAGTAGATAGTTGTGTGTCATAGATGCACATCCTTCTAGTTGCTGTATGTGGGACGCGGCCTCAGCGCGGCCGGAGAAGCAGTGCGTCGGTGCGCGCCCGGGATCCGAACCTGGGCCGCCAGCAGCGGAGCGCGCGCACTGAACCGCTAAGCCACGGGGCCGGCCCTCATAGGGCTTTTTTATACTGAAATAATGTTATAAAGTTGATTAGGTTCCTAGGCTAGCCAATTAGTTAGTTTAAAACAGAAAATGTAACTGAACAATGATGAAACAAAATAAGAAAACTATTTCAATACCGGTAATTTAACAAATTGATAAAAAATAAAATTTTAGAACTATTTACATTTATCTTGAATGAGGATGCTGGCAAATAGGCAAGTTAAAGGAAGGAATAAGAGTAGACAAATGGGTAGAATCTCAGTGGAGTAACTTGGCACTTTGCAAGGTCTGAGCGGTTTATACCACTGATTCCTCAGGGGTATTTTATACCTATGCTTGCAGACTTTAAAATTTCAGTTATCAATCCCACTAATATTTGTAAGCCCTGATTAATAGTCCTTTGAAGGTCAGAAATTGGACAAATATTCCAGAAGTAACTATCTAAGCAAGAGTTAGGAAAAAAGGGGATAAAAGGAAGAGTTTAAAATATACAAAGTTCTTTACATATCCTGGGTATCAATCCTCTGTCAGATATATCTACTGCAAATATTATTTAGTCTGTAGCTTGCCTATTTTTTTTAATGTCTTTTAATGATTAGAAATTTTAATTTTTTTATAGTCCAATTTATCAACTATTATTTTTTTCTTTTATGATTAGTGCCTTTTGTGTCATGTCCAAGAAATCTTTGCCTATCTCAAGGTTGTGAAGATAATCTGTTTTCTTCTTGAAGCTTTACTCTTCTGGGTTTTATATTTAGATCCATAATCCATCTTAAGTTAATTTTTGTGTTAAGAGTGAGATAGGGGTTGAGATATACAGTTACTTAGCACCATCTACTAAAAAGACTTTCTTTTCCCCATTGGACTTGGCACCCTGGTCAAAAAATCATTTGACCGCATATATGTGGGTCTATTTCTGAACTCTATTCTGTTCTATTGATCTATTTGTCTATCCTTAAGCCAGTACCACACTGCCTTGATTACTATGGCTTTATATAGAGTCCTGAAATCAGGTAGTATGAGACCTCCAACTTTTTTCTTTTTTCAAGACTATTTCCGCTAGTCCAGAAACAACAACAACAACAAAGAAACCCAAACTTGCCCGAATATATTGATAGAAACTATTAAATTAAAAACCAATTTGGGGAGAACGGGCATCTTCACAATTTTTAGTCTTTCAATCCATGAATGTGATTTATTTATTTATTTAGGTATTCTTTAATTTCAATAGACTTATTACTACATATTTGATCATTTTTTTGTTATTAACAGTAAAGTTTTAAAACTTCATTTTCTAATTGTTCACTGCTAGTATAAAAATAATTGCTTTTTTTCCTATTGACCTTGTATTCTGTAACGTTACTAAATTCATTTATCTTAGTATATTGTATTGTAGATTGCATAAGATTTTCTATGTACACAATAATGTCATCTACAAACACAAACAATTTTACTTCCTCTTTTCCAACTTACATGCTGTTTATTTCTTTTTCTTATCTTATTGCACCAGCTAGGACCTCTGGCACAAGGCTGAATAGACGTGCTGACAGCAGATATCCTTTCCTTGTCATAATCTTAGGGGAAAGGGTTTAGTGTTTTACAATTAAGTATAGTGCTACCTGTATGCTTTTTCATAGATGCCCTTTATGAGATTTAGGATTTTTTTTTTATTCCTAGTTTGCTAAGAATTTTTATCATGAATGGGTTTTGAATTCTGTCAAATGCTTTTCTTCACTTATTGAGATGATCTATGGTTTTTCTCCTCCATTCTGTCAATGTGATAAATTACACTGATTGATTTTCAAATGTTAAACCAACCTTGTATTCCTGGGATAAACCCCCACTTGGTCACTGTGCATTACCCTTTTTATATATTGCTGGATTCAATTAGCTAATATCTTCTTAAGAATTTTGCATCTACATTCACACAGGGTCTGTGTTTTCTTTGCTTGTAAAATGTCTCTTTTGGGTTTTTATATCAGAGTTAAGCTGCTTCATAAAAGGATTTAGAAAGTGGTTTATCTTCCTCTGATTTCTGAGAATCTATGTAGAATTGGTATTTTCTTTCCTAAATGGTTGACAGAATTTACTGATATAGCCATTCCTGCCTAGAGATTTCTCTGTTGAAAACTTTTCAATTACAAATTCAATCTGTCTGTAATTGATATGGAGTTCCTAAAGATTTTCTAATTCTTCTTGTGTCAGTTTTGGTAAGTTGTGTCTTTCAGGGAATTTGTCTATTTCATCAAGCTGTTGAATTTGTTGACAAAGTTGTTCATAATATCTCCTTATTACCCTTATAATATATGTAGGGCCTGTAATGATTTCCCCTTTTCATTTGTAACGTTGATAATTCACGTTTTCACTATTTTTTTCTTGATAAATCTTGCTAGGGGTTTACCAATTTTATTCACATTTTCAAAGAACCAACTTTTCACTTTTTCTATTGTTAGTTTCTTATTTCACTAATTTCCTATCTTCTACTTACTTCAGGGTTAATTCAGCCCTCTTTTCTAACTTCTAAGGTGAAAGATAAACTTTATTGGCTCTACATACAGAAAGATGGGGAGAAAACTGTTATTTTGGCAACTTGATTAAATAAGTGGAACTGATATGTACTGGCCTAGAATTTTAATAGGTACCAAGTAATAGCACACAATCTGAATAGAGCAAGACCTCTCCCACAAAATCCAGACTTGAATATCCAACTATCACCTCAACATCTCAAGCTGGCTGTTTCACAGGCATCTCAAACTGAACAAATCCAAAATTAAACTCTTGATTCCAGTCAGCAGTCCCCACCCACTGCCACACACCAGCTCCATCCAGAGCCTTCTCATTTCAGTTGATAGTAACTCCATCTTTCTACTTTTTCAGGCCCAAAAACTTTGGAGTCATTTCTTTCTAACCCCACATCCAAGCCATCATAAAATTCTGTTGGTTTTATTTTTAAAATACATTGAGAATCTGATCTGTTTTACTTCTCACCATTTCTACTCCTACTACTTTAGTCAGAACTACAATCCCTTGCTTAGATTTCTACAACCTTCCTCAGAGGTCTCTCTGCCTCCATCCTTGCTCCCCTTTAGTCTATTCTCAATATAGTAGGCAAAGTGATCTAATTAAAACATAAAGGAGATCATATCATTCCTCTGCATGCACCATACTCTGAACTGGCTCTTTATTCATTCAGAGTAAAAGCCAAAGTCCCAATAATGACTTAAGAAGTCATTCACAATCTGTTCTCCCAATCTCTGCTTTTACCTCTCTGACCTCATCTCCAACTACTCTCACTCTCCTTACCTCTACTCCAGCCACAATGGGCTCCTTGCTATTCTCCTAAACAAAGCCAGAATGTTCGCATCCTAGGGTCTTTGTTCTACCCCTCACTTTGCCAGAAATTATCTTTCCCAAATTATCTAGTTAGATCACTCCCTCATATCCTTCAAGTCTGTGCAAATCTCATTTCTAAATGAGGCCTATTATGATCATCCTATTTAATAGTGCAACTGCCTAATTCGCACCCCTTATACTTCTGATCTCCCTTTACCCTTTTTATCCCTTTTTAATTTTTCCATAATACTTATCAAATTCTAATGTACTATATAATTTGCTAATTTAACATGTTATTGTCTCCCTCCACTGGTATGTTAGTGCCTCCTGGACAGGGATGTTGTTGTGGTTCATTGATATGTCTCCTGTGCATACATGCCTGGCATATTGTAGGGACTCAATATACATCTGTTAAATGAATGACACCAGTACTCTGGAAGCTCACCAGAAGTATAATCAATACAAAGTGTGCAATACTGGCTGAAAAACTTGTTTTTCTTATTCCTTCTCTATTATAGAATCCTCTCTGAAAATGGTAGAATTAATGTAAGCATTCTTTTCTTGGCTCTTTTCTATAAAAAAATATCATTTTCATAAGGTTTATTAGAAGCTCACCACCAATTGAGAACTCATGTTCTGGAGACTGGAGGAAAGCAAAGAACCATTATTGGGTATACAGTTGGTAGTACACCATCATTTCCCCAATAACAGGCACAGTGATGATCATCACCATGATAACCGCCCAAAAAAATAAAAAAAGAGAAAAATCTAAAAACCACTTTTAGTTGCTGATATAACCATTTAATACAGTGAAAATTTTGTAAAACATACATACAGAACAAAAACAAGCTACTACAGAAAATGAACAGCAGTAAGGCCTTTCTCAATAAGTGAAATGATTTCTTATAAGGAAAGTGAAGATCTATATGCCCCACTAACAAATATTTTAAGTATATATACTGCAAGTGTCACCAAGGGATTTGTTTTTTCCCTCAAAACAAAAACTGTTCACATATTTTTAAATTAAATAACCTTATAAACCAGTAATTCTCAATGTCAGGTGTGTTTTCAGTTTTCTGTTACATGTAACAAAGAGCAGACAGAGGAGAATCTTAGGGTGAAGCTATTGGTTTGAAAACGTTTCTAAAGTTTCTGAAGTGATGCTGACACACACATGCACAACACCATTTTTACCAACTTCTACTAGGGCTAAACAACTCTTGATAGTTGAAGCTTTTAAGAAATGGAATGGAAGTCTGTGGCATCCAAATCATAATTTGAGACTACAGAAAAGAGGAAAAAGAGAAATCCGCTACCAAAATTTTTTAAATGGTTCTGTTTGAACTTGAGATACCTCTCTGTCCTGGTTTTTCCCATTAGCTTAGCTTTAACAACAAACTGTCTGTTTTCTATGGCCTATTTGCAGCTCACACAGCTGAAATTATTTACTTTGCAATATTTTGTTTTGGTTTGGTTTTAAAAAACAAGAGAAAAATAATGTTCCTGGACTATAGCCATTTTAGATAGAGTATGGCAAAAACACAAGGAAATCTATTTATAACTCGCAAATGCATGGTCTAACAAAAGGAACATTAATGGACTCCTCACAACTATGTTCAGTTATAAGCCATAACAGATTAAACCAGACATATTCTGCTACATGGCAAAACTATGATAATTTCCCCTATTTCAAATAGTATTATGAATTGACTGAAGATTCAAGAAAGACAATTAACTGTCCTCCTTCAGGGGGTTCTATAGTGTGTTCTGCTGATTCTCTACCTATTGAAGGGTAACCAATACTGAGTAAGAGAAATAAGCCTTATTTTCACAGTAGGCAACTATGAAAGAGTATCTCTTTGTTTGGGTGCCAAGGACATGCAGGCTCTACTACTTGATAGTACGATGAACCTGGTACCTGAAAGTGATTTGACATTGAGTCTGAAACCTGTGTCAATGCTGAACAGAGAAAAGCACTACTTGATGTTGCTATTAAAAAGCCAAAACAAAGCAACAGCTAACAGGGAAAAAGATGTAAGGGACAGAATTACATATAATTAGCACCAATTCTGTGAGCAGAGGTAAAATGGATTGCAGTTCAGATGTTACTAGATGAACTATGAACAAGGACGTTGGCAAAAGGAAAAGTGACAAAAGGAATCTCAGAAATTAGTAGGAAGAGAGGCTATAAGACCATGAAACTCATTGTAGGTGTATTCACACACTGTGAATAAGCAAATATGCCCTAAGAATATGAAATATTCAGAGAGGATTGCTTCCATCCCATTTTAAGTAACCAAAAAACTGAAAAGTAATTATCTGTTACTAATTTCTCAAGCTTAGGGACTACTGGTGAATGAAGTTAGTAGCCTATAGTCAAACTATACCGTTATGACATTAATAAAACTAAATATCAAGGCAGCAAGGATTCTACTCTAACCTCTTCATTTTTTCCTTACAAAAAAGTTTTTTGTCTTCACTTAGGGGATTATGGAGTATCAACAGAAAAGTTTATATTGAAGCATTATCTAACCCCTAAGTAAAGGAAGCATGGGACTAAAGAAGAAGTAAAAATTTCTATTTCCTTCCCAATACACAAAACTAATGTCTAAGTTGAAACTTTATACCCGAAAATCTTTTTCTGAATGGATCAACAATTTTTTGTGTGACTTGAATCTTATATTATCACATGAAAATGTGCCTATTTAATTTTTATTTCATCTGCTCTATACCATTTTTAAGATTATTAGTGTCATCATATTTTCCTTAAAATATCCAAGAGCAAAATCAGCAAATGTAAGTTAGAAAGACATTTTATTTTAAAATGTTCAATTTCTGAAGTTTATTACCACCTTTACCTCTTTTGTTTCTTCTGGGTCTGAATGATCCACAGTTATATAAAGATCATTTTGTAAATATTTCAGAGCACTAAGGGGATCCATTTGGGCCTTTTCTTCAAACCTAGAAAAAGTAAACAAGAACAATAATTGTCTGGAGTTATGAGAAAACATCAGAAATGTCTTTCAGACCTGGAGTGGAATACTCTGTGTATGAGGAGATATTGTGGATATCTAAAAAACCTGCATTTGGGAATCCAGAAGTAAGAATGCTGCCATGTAGATAGTGTAGATGTGAAGTCTCTGGGGATGTAATGGCAATGCGAGGTGGTCACAGGCAGTTGTGGTGCTAGAGACTGGGTAACACCACTTCCTACCCCCGCTTAAAACTACAAGCTAAGATTAAATCAACTACAAAACATAGTGAATATGTCAAACACTTTACATAACAGAACTGCAAAAAAGCCAAATGTGTTTCATAAAAAACAAGCAGAGATAAAATAAAAATACCTGGTTAGCTTTGTGTAATATACTTTCCACTGGAGGTACTTAACAGATAACTTTAGAAACAGAAATGAGTATAGTTTCTTTTAATGAGTATCATTAACACTGATTAGATATTTTTAATGAGACTATTTCCATGTCTTAGTAAATAACAATAACAAAAACAATTATAGCAACTACTTATCAAGCATTTGTTATGTGCTAGACCCTTATCAAGTATTTTACATATATCACTTCATTTATACTCACAATATATGTCGTCTATGACGACAATAAGTTTTATCATCATTTTTTAAAAAAACAGATGAGAAACTGAGGCCCAGAGAACAAATTTGGCCAAGATAAGAGGTAGTAAGTGGCCAAAGTAGAATCAAACATAGGCCTATTTGATTCCAAAGCTGAAAAAGAGACAATGATTTCTCCTAATTCAAAAAAGTCTGTTTGGGGCTGGCCCGGTGGCGCAAGCGGTTAAGCGCATGCGCTCCGCTGCAGCGGCCTGGGGTTCGCCGGTTCGGATCCCAGGCGCGCACCGACGCACTGTTTGGCAAGCCACGCTGTGGTGGCGTCCCATATAAAGTGGAGCAAGATGGGCACGGATGTTAGCCCAGGGCCAGTCTTCCTCGGCAAAAAAAAGAGGAGGTTGGCAGATGTTAGCACACGGCTGATCTCCTCACACACACACACACACACAAAAAAAGTCTGTTTGATGGAGGCTGGCCCCGTGGCATAGTGGTTAAATTTGGCGCATTCTGCTTCAGTGGCCCGGCTGCACTGAAGGTTCAGATCCCAGGCTCAGACCTACACCACTCATCAGCCACACTGTGGCAACAACCCACATGTAAAGTAGAGGAGGAATGGCACAGATGTTAGCTCAGGGCTAATCTTCCTCAAGAAAAAAAAAAAAAGGCTGTTTGGGACTATTTATCTATTTCAATAAGATAATGTCCTTTTGTTACAGCATAATTATATATGGATATTCTGATATATTGACATTTCTGATAAATTGGTATGCTTTTCAAAATATTATACAGAGAAAAAGATAAGAAGACACTTAATTTCATTTGGGAAAGGAAAATAGTGAAGAGCCTTTCACAACGGTGTTCAGGCTGAGGGCATCAATAATTTCCCGTCTCTAGAGCTAATCTTAGTGATAGGGTACCTGTATTTCAGGCAGGGGCAAAGACTAGCAAAATATTACAGTTCTCTTGTACCAGACAGTACCCTGATTGTCAGCCAGCCTTACAACACTCAGACAAGAGTCCCTCAGGCAGAAGTCATGTGACTCTACCACGTCGTCCACAATGGATTAGATCAGAGTTTTGGCACCCGAGCCAAAAGCAATCATCTCGAGCTTGATTAGCAGTTTATAAAAGGGCCTGGCAAAATTAGATGTCTAATTTAATACGAAATTTGAATTAAAAAGGTAATTTTTATGTTCTACCCAATTCATAGAAACAAACTTCTATCTCTGCAATGTAGCAACATCCCTCAAACTCTTGAATTCATCTAAGAGTTGGTAGGAAAAAAGGTCTACATTTTTCAAATGCCCATTTTAGGACCTTTTATTGTCAGCTGGAATTAGTAGTAGACAAGATTCTCAAGATGCTCTAGCAGTCATCCTTCACTGCTCTCTTCTCTCAAACCCCTATCAAATCCATCAAGAAATTCTGTTAATGCAAGCTTCAAAGTTTATCCAGAATCTTACTCTGCTTTCTTGATCTCTTTAATGGAGTGTCTCTTCCTCTATCTTCCCTCTACCTATCCTCAGATAATGCTCAACATCCCTCTACTCTTCTTACTCTCCCTGAGCAAGCTCCTTTTCCTTGTTAGTGACTCACAAATGTAATATTAGCCCAAGCCTTTCCTCAGAATGCTCACAGATGATCTCCAACACCTAAAGTGCAACAAACTGAACTCATCTTTCTCAACATATAAACCTGTTGTTTCTGAAGAATTCGCCATCTGAGTGAAAACAGCCACAATCTTTTACCCAGTACTTCTGGAAGAAAATGCAGCACGGGTTTTATTAAAAGATAAGTCTGAATGAGTCATTCCTCTACTTAAAATCTTTCAATGCTCCCTTTTCCCAGAGAGTAAAACCCAAAGGCCCTTCACAATCTGTCCCCTTCTTATCACTTGGACCTCATCTCCTACCACAATCACTTCACTCATTCTACTTCTACCACACTGAACTCCTCAATTTATTCCTCAAATAATCCAGGCATATTTTTTACCTCAGAGCCTTGTCTATTACCTATCTGGAATACCTTTCCCCTTAAATATCTGCATGATTCATTCCCTCATGTTCTTTAGGTCTCTACTCAAATGTCATCTTTGCAGTGAGGTCTACCTTAATACTCTTATTTAAAATCATATCCCCAGCTAATGTACAAAAATGGTTCTTAACCTGTTTTCGTTTTTTCATAATACTTACTGTAACATATAAATTCCTTATTATGTTTATTGTTAGTCTCTCTGCATAACAATGGTAACTTGGGGCAGGAATTTTTGTTTGTTTCCTTCATTGACATATCCACAGAGCCTAGGACAATATCTGGCACATTGTAGGTGCTCAATAAATATTTCTTAAATAAATGAAGATAGTTTTATTGATGTTTATAAAGACCCTTAGGTGGTTGCTTTGGCCATTTTACACATGAGCAAACTGATCTCCAGAAAGATTAAGTTGAAGGCTTTGAATACCAATCCAAGGTCCAGATCTAGTACTTTTCCCAATAATAAGACATTAGCTATTAGAACTAAAGGCAAAAAGTATCACAATCAGAAGAGTATATGTTCCATATTTTTATGCTACTACTATCACTCTAATTGAAAATAATCTATACAAATGGATAGGGTCTTTAAACATTCTTAAATTCTCCTTCAAGGGCTTTTCTGTTTTAAGTTCTGGATGACCTAAGCATACTTCTTTACCCACAGTAGCAAATTTCAAAGGTTATTTGCCCAGTCACATAAACTTGCTGCCTTTCAACTTCAGTCACTTTATTTCATGAATCATTCTCATAACACACAAGGTTTGCTTGAGTCTTTCATCATATATTTAAAAATTTAAATGATTTGTTACTGATTATTCTTTTATTCTTTATCTACTTTCATTCCTCATTTCATGCCTTTATTAGCACAAGTCACTAACAATGATGTTTGTACTTGAAACTTAAAACATGCCATAATACATATACTTCAAATTCCCATAAATTGTCATTTCACCTGCCAACTGATACATTTTTAAAGAAGAAAAACAACTGCCAAAGATCAAAAAGAGTAATACTTCTCAGGATAGCTTGGCTGTGGGAAAATGAGTAATTTCACTTATTTTTGGAAGGAATGAAAATTAACTTTCTGTAGGGCAATTTATAATTCATTAATTCTACCACTATCCTACAGAATTTCTGGATACGGATACATACAGAGGTAAATAATAATATTAACTACAGTATTACTCATAATAGCAAGTAAGCTGGAAACACTCTAAATATTCTAAAAAAGGAGACTAGTTAAGTAAATTCCACATAGACTAGAACACTACATAGCCATTATAATTATGATTTGTACTTTTATCTATTAACATGGTCATAAGATGTTTGTAAGACATCATTCATTGAAAGAAATCAGATTCAAAGTAATATGATCCTTATTTTTCAGTTAAACAAAAATCTATGTGTGCACACATAGCTTGAAGGATATACACCAAAATATTAAGTTATTATTTCTGAATGGTGAGATGATGAGAGATTCAATTCTTTTGGTGGAAAGCGAGAACTCATGTTTTTTCTTTATTAATCATGCACTACTTTTTCAATTAAAAGCCAAAAGAAAGTGTTTAAAAGTGAGTTTCAATTCTTTATATATTGCACCAAACATCTCCTTTAATCTCTAATGAGCTTTTGGTCAGGAAATTTTTAAAAAGAGCTCAACTTAACATTCCAACTACCAGTTGTTATATCTGAAGTAGAAAAAGAACACTATAATTTCCCCAAATTTGTCTTATCCTTTTAAAAACAAAGTTTAACATTAAGTAAAGTATTAAGGAATAAAATTTTAGAATAAAATTTTAGCAATGTAAACATTTGTTGAAGGTACTTCAAGTTTAAATCTTGTTAATAAAACAGAATTTATCTCTTGCCATCTAGCCAATGTGAAGATTCAGACCCTTTCTCCTGTAGTTTCTATAGGAAACACACTGATTATTCACAATAATGCCAAAGTAACATAAGTAACTAACTTCTGTTGTTAACTTATCTCTCAAGCATAGCTTGTGAAACCAGAGAAAGGAACAGTAAGTAAACATGATATGATAAAAAATCACAAATCTAATTTAAACTTACACAGAGATTTTTATGTACTTATATTCCATATAAAATATAATACATAAATATATATAATAAACACACAAACACATACATGTATGCATATATGTGTATATACGTATACATGTATGCTTGTATGTGTGGGTGGGTGGTGGGAGGGTGGGGGGGGTTAAATGGTGAACTCTGGAGTCAGAATACTCAGTATCAAATCCTGGCTCTGTTCACTTATGCTTGAGTGACCTTAGATGAGCTACATAACCCATTTAAAAACGCCTGCATTTCTTCTTTTATAAAATAGTGATAATAACAGTACCTATTCCATTGGCTTATTGTGATTATTAATATGCAGGATCTAGCACACAAAAATTGCTCAATAAATGGCAGCCATTATCATCATTAAAGGCTAACCTTCTCCTTCCAAGCTATAAATTTTTACCATCTAACACTATCAGTAACCAAAAGGACAAATATACTTTTCTACATTTTTTAGTAGCTTATCACCAGCTACAGCTAAAAGGCAAACATGACCCGGGAGATACATGTAAAAGTGATTACATGATTTTGCAATCAAATGACAAAGGTAATGATGTAAAACTATAATCATATTTGAAGTTGTATTCTGCAACATCAAATTATAAAGATATTTAGTAAACTATATCATCACGTTCACTGTTAAGAGAGTTGTCAATAGGTCAGGCATCTGTCAATAATCTAGAACTGATGTAATTTGTAGTGGTTAGGCCTTGAGTTACTTGAAAGTAGGTTCATCACCTTCACAGAAATTTTTCCATTATTTTAACAGTTGCAAAATTTCCTTGTTCTATATTTAGAAATTTTTAGCATCAATATCTATTTTCACCTTGTATCACCCTTTAAAAGAAGAAAGCAAAACTAAGGAGAATAACAGGGCACTTACAAAAGTCATGATCTTCACGGTATTCACACTGTCATGTCACTAAATTTCCAAAGACAAAGTCACATCTCCGAAGCTTGGGTAATACTAACAATAGCTGATAATATTAAATAAAAGTTTTCAGTGAATTATTTTTTATACCTGTGTTTTCTTATGAGGTACTTGCAATGCCTCAGTAAGTAATCTTTTGAAGGCCTACACAACTTCAGTGACCAGAAGTCATCTAATCTCATCTTTGGAGAGCAAGATTTTCCTGGATTCCCACCAAATAAATAATGAACCTGTAAGAAGACAAACCAGATTTTAAAAAATGCATGCATGCTCAAGAAACTAGAGAAGTCATAGTAAAATTTCTTCATTTTGGTAGTAGTGTATAACAGGTAACTTCCTTAGCCTTACTCATAAAAAAAATTAAAACATTATTGCATTTCTACCAAAGGCTTCTCTTGATTTTTCTCAGGTTTCCTTTCTACTTTTAAGTACTGTGGCTGCTTCCTTAAATTATATTTTATATTAAAATGAGTTGTATTACCACAACTATATTGACAATGGAAGACGTGAAACAAAAGCAATGATAGAAGCTAATCCAAGATATAGAGATTGCCTAGGGCAATGAATAATGGAGATTATCAAATTAATCAAGTGTTGATCATAATAACAAATGATACCTTTAAAAAAACTCTGACACACATGTTGAATCACTGAAGGTCAACAGTAACTAGAAACTTTTTAAGTTTTAAATTTAATTTAAGCACCTTAATTTTGCTTTAGCCTTAATGGCACATATGATTTGTGAAATAACTTTTAAAACACTATTCCGTTATTCAATTAATACCAAAAAAAGAAATGTAAAAGGAATGCAATATGATTTTACTATTATATTAATTACAGTTTTAGTGATATTCTTTACTTATATAAAGTGTTAAAGCATTTCCTGAAATTTTTAAAACATTTATATTCAATAGTGTTATACAATAGCAATATTATTTCTATCCTATAGATGGAAATTCATTTACCCTTTGATTTCAGAGACTCTAAGAGAAAGGGCTTTTATTCATTCCCATGGTATCTTTTACCTAAAGGTCTCAAATGACACTGAATTTAAATAATCATCTATGGCCTGAACAGAAAGAATACAGGTTCTGTCAGTAACTTACCATATAATCTGAGCCTAATCACCAAACTACGTGTCAAGTTTAAGGGAGAAATAGTTAAAGAAACCATTCTTAACACTGAGTGACACTAAAACTTCAGAATGTAGGACTATTTTCACAAGGCTGATGAAAAATATGTCACACAAACACAGGAAAAATAAAGATATATTTTAGATATATAATAAAAGACTTCTTATTCAATGGAAAAATCTAAAATCAGGAAGTTATAAATACCTTTTCATAACATAGGACAAGGTACCCAAACACTGAAAACTATACATTTTTACTTGGATATTCATATTGTAGAAACACTAGGCCAATATATCTGATCTATGCAGCTAAGAGCAGCCACTGACCATTTTCAAAAGAGGAAAAGTACTTGGAATTATAGACTACGCAAAAATGTTTATTCTCTTAAGGAATTTTAGGGAAAAATGAGATTGAATGCTACATATTCTATTGAATGTTTGCTATGTATTATAACTTTTTATTCAAATCCACTTAAAAATAATAAGAAACATACATTCTGGGATTCTTTCAGATTATAGGTCATGGAAAGTTTACAGGTCAATGTAGTTAGGATACCTTGTGTAACTCATCATATACAAGCTGATGGGCAAATCGTGGACATGGTTCTTCCTCCTGAAGACTTTTACTTGGATTATCCTTTGCAGCTTGATCATTCTTATAGACACAAGACCTGCAAGATATTGCTTTTAAGGCATTCTCTCCTAGAAAATTAGCAGCACACATAATGTTAATGCAACTGTAGCAAGCAAATTAATTGCATGTCTAATTACCAACCAAAAAATTACAAATTTGTTCACATCAAATCTTAAAGTTCTTGTCACTCTCATAAAATAATCTGAATTTGTTAAAATTGAGCTGAGTTCTTTTAATGCCCATCAAAAACCTCACATAAGAACAACCTACCTCGTGTTATGAAACAGAAATAGCATATATGAAGGCTTGAAACCAGGAGCCAACTTGCTTTAACTATATTCAGTTAGCTGTCTGTTCGCAAAAGTAGTTAGATAATGCATTACTAAAGCCTACCCCACAGATGACACGTCTGAAGTTTGGGCCACGGTAACGGCTAATGGGTGCTTAAGTTTTTCAGGAACTGAGAGTAGACTCCTTGTCCAGTTGAGGCCGGTTAAGACCACTGACTCATCAACTGGGCCTGCGTGGAGGACTGATAGGTGACCCTTTGATGTCAGGGGGCCGAAAACTCCACCCTCAGTTCATGCTAATGCTCACCATTTTGTGAACATGTGTCCTATGAAGAGCCATGAAGCTTGACTATGCTTGCACGGATCATCAATTACCACACTTCTTCTTACCTCCAATCATCTATTCCCCCACTTAAAATCACCTTGCCCCTCTATCCAATAAATATCCCTCCCCATTTTCAGGGAGGCTCATTTGAGATTTGTTCTCCTGTCTCTTTGCTTGGCTGCCTTGTGAATAAACCCTTTCTCTGCTGCAAAGTCATCACCTTGGTGATTGGCACATTGTGTGGTGGGCAAAATGAACCTGGTTCAGTAAGAGGCTCAAACCAAAGGTTGAAAGAGATGATATCCTATCTATTCACAATTAAAAAAAAAAAATCACAGTAGATGGTTTTCCTTTTTACTGTAAATAAATGTCCTATTTAGAAAATAATAAATTCCTTAGATGCTGAGCACCACCCTCTATTACTGAATGGAGGAAGTTCTCTAAAAGTGCTTCTGTTCTGTAGAATATTCACTTATGCAGTAATCACAGAATGTTAGAGGCTGGATCCTCTAGGCTGGTGTTTTCCAAAGCAAAATGTGCACCAGTTCTGTGAGATGCTCTTTGACAAGAGGAGCCTGGTTTGAAAATCTAAATAATAATGCCCCCCACCCTTACCTAGTCAAACCACTTTGTTTTATAAAAACTAAGACATGGAAACACTAAAAAAAATATTGTTCTCAGGTTCACGCATCTACTTGGTAGCAAAACCTAGACTAAAATACAATTCTTTTGACTACTAGACCAAGAACCATCCACTAATTGAACAATTCACAGGTAAAAATCCATTCACTAAATGTCACTGTATACATAATGACTTTTCTCCCCAATACTGAAACTTACATGTATGACATCACAAATTAACATAAGCCTTCCATTTCTCTCTTTTGAATAAACCAACAACTTCAAATAAATGTGACATTGGGATTGCAGCACAGACAAGAGCTCCTTACCAACTATTCCTCACAATGTCATAAATCCAGAATGAATTTCTGACATTCTCTTCCCTCTTTTCCTTGTCTTTGCTGAGTCCAGATAAGACATGTATTTCATTCAGTTCTGGATCAATGGTTGCTCTCTGTGTGAATCCTGTCATTGGAACTAGAAATTGAAAGAGAAAATAAGATGACAATATCCACATGAGATAACAGATTAGCACTACTCTATAAAAGACTACACATCCTTACCCTGCCTTATCTGTGTCCACAGCAGTTATCTTCTAACATACTACATAACTTTTATATCAAACAATAAACAATTGTTTTATTGTCTTCTCTCCACTCTAGAATATAAGTTCTACAAAGGCAGAGATTGTTTGGTTCACTATTTTGTTCCCAGTGCCTAAAACACTGCCTGGCATATAATGGTTATGCAATTATTTGTTGAAAGAATAATGAATGCTAATTACCAGAATACAGCTAGAAGGAGGAAAGAGGTAGAAAGAGTTATGCAATGTAATTATTCTTATTGAGGGAAAGGGCAATGCTTTAATTAACTGATATATTATCTGGGTCAGCTCTAATTTAAAAGCAGAGACAAAATATTCAGATCTTGACCTGGAAAAACAAAAATCTGACAAAAAGTAAAACACAGATTTGTTTAATAAGGTCAGAGTCATTTAAAATACCTGTTCATGACATACAATGAAATGACACAATTTTCAAGAAAAAAAATAAAACATCTTGGGGTATACTATGCCATTTTGTTTTCCTGAGGGGCTCAAATTCCCCAGTTAATAATGTTTTATTTTTCTAAGAAATCCATTAAATGAGTGATGGTCATTCTGCATTACTGAATAATTTTTAAAAGATGATATGGCAAATGCAAATTTTTCTCATCATTGTTATTTGAAAATATCAGTTGAAATATAATTTTATGATTCACAACATAATTGCCATGGATCTAAAACAATGTCATTGTTTCAACACCACATTTCTTTTAATACATGAACAATTATCATATGTTCAAAAAGCTAAACAAACATCAGATTGAAATAAAATATTTCAACCAATCCAGAATACAATGGCAGGAGATGTTAGCCACACTCATCTTCACTTGTCTTTATCTACGTTATTTATTATCATTATTTTGCTGAGGAAGATTTGCCCTGAGGTAATATCTGTTGCCAATCTTCCTCTTTTTTTGCTTGAGGAAGATTAGCCCTGAGCTAACATCTTTGCCAATCTTCCTCTACTTTGTATGTGGGTCACAGCTGCAGTATGACTGATGAGTGGTGTAGGTCCACACCCAGGATCCGAACCCACGAACCCCGGCCGCCAAAGCAGAGTGTACCAATCTTAACCAGTATGCCGTGGGGCTGACCCCAGTCTTTATCTATGTAAGCAGGGCCAAATAATCCAGTATTTATTTTTTCCTAGCTTACCTTAAATTTATTTGTCCTTTTACATTCCTATTCAATAAATTTGTTTGGGATATTTTAGAGACTATCCAAATGCATTCCACAGTAGCATATTAAAGAATTATACGCACACACAGACAACACAATACATAAATTGTATGCATCCATACACAAATATATTTCTACATACATATACATCGACCTAATCTTAATAATAACCTCAATCCTTGTGTCATAGTCTTTAGTGGTTATGTAAAGTCTGGTATTTTCTTAATAAGGCATGGTAAACTTTCAAAAGCCCCAAGGTTCTGACCTCTGTTCCTCAGATAACCTTGGAAGAAAGATAAAACTGTAAAGAAATGAAATCACTTTCATTAGTGGTGAAAGTGGAGGACATAACCACCTAAATTTACTGTACTTAAATTTCTTCATCCCATTTTGTCTTAATACTGAGCCTTTGAATAAGAATTCTATAACATGGGTTGGCAAACTATGGCTTGATCTGGCCCACCTAGGGTCAAATCAAGCCTTGTCCATTCATTTACATTTTGTCTGTGGTTGTTTTCACCCTACAACAGCAAGGCTGAGTAGTTGCAACAACAAATTTATGGCCTGCAAAACTGAAAATACTTACATTTGGCTCTTCAAAGAAAAAGTTTGCTGACTCCTGTTCTATAATCTTTTAAAACGCATATATCAGAGATGGATGACTTATTATAAACTAATGCAACAACCCTCTTACGTTAAATAAGGACCCACTGAAGAAATGGAAATGTTTGGGTGGAATGAAAATCAGTGAAGATGGAAAGAAATTTTGAATTCTATAAAAAGGGGGGTGGAGTCATCAAAGAGAGGAGACTAAAGGAGTATTGGGCTGGTGGAGGCCTGTAAGAATGTGGAAAAATGTAAGACCAAACTTCACATGCTTTTTTCCCCCCACATTGTCACATTTTGCCTAGAAGCAGCTTAGTAGCAGAAGAGAAAAATGACAACGGTTGCTTCTCAAAAAGAGAAGCAGTGGGCAGGTTTACAATACTCAGGGAGGTAAGACTAGAATGTTTATAAAATTTGTACCATAAGGTATTATAAAAAATTACTTTGACTACAAAGCATACTAGAAACTATATACTTCCTATTTCTTTGATCTTTCATATCCAATATGTCTTTTACTCTGCATAATATTGATTTTGCCTCCCAGGTATAATTCAAATCTATCATTGGCTTTTTCAACAGCTTTACAGAGATATAATTCACATATCATACAATTCACCCACTTAAAGTGTACTGTTTAGTGTTTTCTACTATATTCACTGTAAAACCACCATCACAATCTAATTTTAGAACATTGTCATTACTCCAGAAAGAAACCCTGTACCCATTAGCAGACACTCCCCATACCTCCCTTCAAATCTTGCCATGGGGTGGCTGCATCATTTGACACTGTCCACCAACAATTTAAGAAGGTTCTAATTTCTCTACATCCTTATCACACTTGCTATTGTCCATCTTTTTTATTATAGCCATCTTAGTGGGTATGAAGTGGTATCTCATTGTGGTTTTGATTTGCATTTCTTGAAAGACTAATGATGTTAAATACCTCTTCATGTACTTTACGGGCCATTTGTATATCTTTGGAGAAATGTCTATTCAAATCCTTTGCCTATTTTTAAACTGGGTTATTTCTTTCTTTATTATTGAGTTTTAAGAGTTCTTTATATACTCTGGACACAAATCCCTTATCAGATATATGATTTGCAAAATTTTCTTCCATTCTGTGGGTTGTCTTTATATTTTCTCGTATCCTTTGAGGCACAAAGGTTTCTCATTTTGATGGAGTCCAATTTATCTATTTTTTCTTTTGTCATTTGTGCTCTAGTATTGATTTTGTGCTAGCTAGAGTTTGACATGGTAACTCATCCTAAGGCATAGCCAATTAATATGCTAAGTGCCTAAAGCAAGACATTGTTCTTCAAAGCAAATAAAGAAAAACTGCAGCCAAATGAAGATATTAAACCACTGGGTTCATATTGGTTTCACATTCTCAAGTGATTTCACATCAATAAACCTTTAATCTTTACAAATGCTAATAAAATTCTGTAGGGTGTGAAAGAAATGGTTAATTGTCTTGAGAGAAGGCTCTTTTTTTTTGTAACCACATTAGCATCAAAGCTCTTAAAATATTTTTGTAACGTTATCTCTATTTATAAGATATAAGTAATTTCCAACTTACAAACATCCATTTGGAGTTACCTTGCTTATAATACAGAAATCAGATCTGAGTGTTCAACAGGTTTTTGAAAGCCAGCCTAGGAACTTAAATACCAGTAAGCATTGGAAACGAAAGGGAATGAAAGCAGAAAATCTTGTTTTAGTCTAGACTTCCCCAATTAACTATATGATTTCATGCAAGAAACTTTTTTGGATCTCAGTTTTCTCATCTAAAAATTGAAAACAGAGCTAGATAATGTATTGGGTCTTTGTAAAGTTGAAATTTCTGTTGTTAAGGTAAGACTCAGGAGGCTCATAGCAGTGATAGGCTAAAACTTTTAGTAATATTAAACTCGTATTAGCGTGCAGCCTGGATAGGCAAAGTGAGAGCCTCTTGAGATACACAGATCAATTCGAGGCTGTTATGACTGTAACGGAGTGAACTGGAAGAAGGTAGTAAGGAAATATCAATAAAGAAGCATTATTTCCACAAAATGGATATCATCAGCATGAGAAGGGTAGATGTTGTCATAAACACGAGAAATCTCTAGACTGACAGACACCAAGCTTGGAGCAGAACCTTGTGAAAAGAGTAAAAATGTTTCACTGAATTATTTTGAAGGTATCCAAATATTTTACTCTAAGAATACTCAAAGGTGAAATCTCTCAAGGACAAAATTTCTATTAATCCTTAAGTTTACAGACTCTTACAAACATAATTTTTATTGCATACTAAAGACAGGAAAAATGTTTATATAGAAAATATATGTTTGTACGTGAACAGAAAAGATACGAAAGAACATTAAACCAAACCATAAATAATAGTTATGGCAGGGAGGAAACTTCTATTTTCTATTATATAATATGAATTTTTTCAATATAGATTGCTTTTATAGCTATAAGAAAAGAAAAATCTCAACCAAAATACAGAAAAAACATATCTGGGTATAAATACTGGAGACTTTTATTAACAAGTGAAAAATTCCCACATCCTTCCAAATTTCTCATGAACAAAATTTTACATTAATACTTAGAATGCTGTTATTTAGATGGAAAGGAAATGCAGGCTTCAAAAGAGAGTTTTCCTGGCACTAAAAAAAAATGTTTTTAAACCATTTTGCTGGCATGATAGTTACAAAACTAAAACTAGGTATTACTTTATAAGAATTAAAGTATTTTAGATTTTTTTCCCTAGAAAATGAAAACTTAGATCTGAGGAGTTCCTAAAGATCAGGGGGTTAATTCAACTTACACTGAATGTATCTATGTTAATGGCATTTTGCCTAAGTTTTACAAATTGCACTTAGGCTTAATTCCTACTTCTACTCCATTCTACACACAGTAACAATTCAAAAAACATTTCAATAGAAAACCAATGAAAATAAAGTTTTCCATATCTACCTTCAAAAGCAGTTTAGATTTCTCTAAGAAACTACTAAAAATGTCCATTTCTATAATATTCTAAATCTAATTTCTGTTACCTCCTTTGTAAACAGAAGGAAAAAAATCCCTATTTTTCATTGGAAATAGAGATTTTACACATTCTTATTAAAGAAATTAAAATGTAAAAAATTATATACGTGTATGTGTGTATATATACATTTATATAAAATTATGATCTAGTACCAGTAGGTATTTTAGACTCTTGATTTTTTACTACTAACAGAAGCTGCTTATGAAATCTAAAGGTAGGGCCTTTTGGCTTCAGATAGTAAACTAAACACTAACTACATTATCTCTGTTTCCCATCACCCCACTGAACTGGCAGAAAAGATATTCCAGTAAAAACAAACAAAAAAAAAAGCGCTAGAAAAGAAGAAAGTATGTCATCAAGAGATAAGAAATTTTGAGAAATCTTGAAATATAGCAGTTGGGTTTATGCTGAGAGGGAAATCATTCGCAAGAAAAAGAGAGCCCAACTCACCAGAGATAAAAGATGGAAAACTTCCAAATAAGACATCAAATACAAAAAGCAGGAGGGGGACTCCTGTGGAGAGCTTCTAATAAGGACAAAGGGGCCTGAATAAGGAGAGCAGAGCTTAAAGTAACTCCAAATCTTCACAACAGACATTAGGGAAAGATGGGGGAGGAGACAAGGGAGATTTGCTTTAATAATCATGTATGTCCCAAGCTGCCTGTCTATTCTCAGTTGATGTATTCTATAAGAAAACCCAGGGGACACTAGGAGCCATGCATTTATACAAAACCCCTGGTAAGTGTTTTATCTAAGGGAGAAGCCTAATGGGAAAATAGACCTATACATAGGAAACCACTGTCAGTTACCTTTCTTAACTGATGTAGTCCTTTATTCATAAATTTTAATGTTTAGACAGGAATCATAAGACATATGAGAAAAAAATCAACAGTGTAAAGAGAGGGACCTAGATGAACAAATACCACAAGTGGAAAACAGAAATCACAGAAAGGAACAGAACTTAGAAAAAACCCAAAAACTCATTATCCTTGTAGAGTGTAAAGAGCATATTACATGTATGAAAACAAGAACAAGCTTCCATAAAAAGCAGCAGAGAATATGAAAAGATATTAAAAAGCAAAACTATGATTTAAAAAAATTAAATGATATAATGAAAACAAAATGGGCATAATTAAAAACAAAGTCAGCGGTCTCAAGATAAAATTGATAAGTTATCAGAATATATAGCAAAGATATAGAAATTATATGATAGAAAAGTTAAGGGTCACAGACGATAAAGCCATTGAAGTAAAAAATCTGTCTGAAGAACACTAGAAGGAGAGGTGAAATAATGTAGAAGGAAAACGTAATTAAAGAAAATTTCCCTGAACAGAAGAAACAAGTGGGTGTCCTATTTGAAAGAGTCCTGGGTACTAAGCATGTTTTATTAAAAAAAGATCATATCATATATCTCTTCATGAAACTTCAAAACTCCAGGAATCAAAGAAAAATTCTAAAAGATTCTAGACAGGGAAAAAGCAGGTTATTACATACAGAAGAATAAGTATCAAACTAACATTACACCTTTTATCAGTAAGAATGAATGCTAGAATACAATGGAGTAATAACTTCAAAACTCTGACGAATATAAAAGATACGGAACTAAAATTCTATTTCCAGTTAAACTAGCAATCCCAACAATGAGGGCAAAATAAAGGAATTTTTGGATCAGCAGAAATATGAAAGTTCATATTGATGACTGCTTATGCAAAAATTCTTTGAGGAGCTATTCCAACAAAACAAAAAAGGAATCCAAGGAAAAGAATGACATGAGATAAAAGAAAGAGTGGCAGTGATACATGACACAGGAAAAGAAAACGAAGCTTGAAAGAAAATAAAGAATCATTAGATCTTGAGCCTTGTATAAGACATTTTGGAATGAAAAAGTTTTAATAATGTAGAATATTTTCTTTCCTGTAAGTCCAATCACAATAGCTGAATTTATATGGTGCCCCATTCCCCCTCCCCCATCATGTTTTTATTGCTTAGAATTTTTCTTGCTTAGAATTTTGGTCCTAGTGTTTTTCTTCAGGCAACACTAAATTTTCTCAATATAATTTGATCACCATTTATCACATACTTATAACATCTCCTAGATCTATTTCTCATTGAGTCGTGATTCCAAATGGGTTTCCAATATGGGTCTTCATATGGCAAACTTTCTGAGGCAAATATACCTGAAAATATTTTATTTCACTCTCACATACAAAGTTAGAAGGATATAAATTTCTTGGTTCAAAGTCATTTTCCTTGAGTACTTTTTAATTTTACTATTTTCTTCCATTCGTTATTGCTGTTGAGCTGAGTCTATCTTCCTCTTCTCTTGTAGGTCATATGCTCTTTCTCTCTGAAATCTTTCAGAATTTTCTCTGTGTCTTTGATATTCTTAATTTTATTTTAATATGTCTAGGTATATATTTCCCCTTATTTTTACTGTTTGGTACACTAAAAGCCCTTTCACCAATCTGAGGCCTTTCATCTTTTCTGAATTCTAGGAAATTTATCTCCATTTCTTCAATTATTTCACTTTCTGAAATTTTTATTTTTCTCTCCTTCTATAACTGCTATTAAGATGTTGGTACTTATACAACTTTTCACAATATCCTTTGATTTTTCTTTTATATTTTCTCTCTTTTTTTCTTTCCTATTTCTTCCGGGAAGAATGTTCAATCTAATCTTTCAACTAATTAACTGATTCGTAACCATTCTATTTATAATATTTGTTGCATTCTTCATGTCAAATATATTTTTCATAACTAATATTTCCATTTGGTTCTGATTTTGTGATTTTTAGATTTTATTTCATAATACTAACATGTTCCCTATATCTTTAACTATATTAATCACGCTTGCTTTAAATTCTTGGTTCACTTATTACAATAATTCTGCCTTAGATCATACATGTTGTCAGTTTATTGATTTCTTTTGAGACAGCTGTAGTTCTTAATCGTCCAGATATATTGGTTTGCAAGGTAATGTTTGTCAGGGTATCAGCTATTCTTTCTGTTAAGATATATCAGGAGGGACCAAAAGCCAGGCCTTAACTAGCATCAGCACCAGTGAGTTTAAGAAAAATGGAGGGGAACCACCATAGGGTAGTAAAGCCTGGGCATGAAGAACCAGTTTATCACTTCCATCTTCTATCACCCCCCTAAGCAAGGGTTTCATATCTTTAAACCCTTTGGGGGAAGTAGAAGGCAGTCTCCCTGGACTTGAAGGGTAAGTGGAGGAAGAAATGAATTACTGAGAGTGGGATGGTCATTCCACATCTATTTTCATCAATTCTTAACCTCAGTAGGGTTTCTGCAAGGCCATAATACTTTTCTTTGAATTCTGACACTAGTGGTATGAGCTACTGCTGCTAGTTTCTATAGTTAAGGCACAAGAACAAACTCAAGGTAATTTAGGGGAGAGACAGTCTTCTGTCTCATTTAAAGAGTTCCCGGAGGCCAGGTGCCTCTCATTTTATTTTTCCAGGGTTGATTTTGGGGAAGGGAATCAGCAGCCTGTTCGTTTGCTACTCTGGCAGAAAACACTTTTCATTTTATAGCATTTTAAATTGTTTGGATTCTGCTTTATTAAATATTGCATTGTACATTGCATTACTTCTATAATAACTTTATAAAAATAAAAATTGGTTGAACAATAATGGCATTATCAAAAACTAAGAAGACCTAAAGGTCAAAACCAAGAGAGAAGCTTTCATTCTAACATGTCATAACTATTAATACAGTCTTCTGCATTAATTTTCTTCCCAAGAAGAAAACAAAGCTATCTTTTCAATTTAATAGTTTCTAATGGGTGGCAGAGGGGGAGGGGGAAAGGATAGGAGATTTGCAACATACAATATTTTAAAAGCTTTTAGATTCAAATGCCAAAAAGCTTGACTGAATGCCAAGAATCTTAACTAGTCTTTATAAACTTACAAAGAAAAATTAATCAAATAGATCAGTAAACAAGATCACATGTTAATCACAAACACATTTTGAAAGGACACTTGTCTAAGAAAATAGAGAATAAGAATTATACAACAAACAACTACTATTGCCAACCTATTTTTACAGTTTTTCCAGGAAATTACGATGATAATCCTTCAACTCTATTTTTTCTTTAGCATCTTTAAAACTTGACATAGGACAGCTAAAGAGAAAATCAAATAAAATATTTTATCTGACATCCTGAATCACATTTTTTCTTTTCTCTTTCTTTGGTTTACCCAATAGGGGGAGATTACCAGAATTTGTAACATAAAGAAACTCTACAGGGAGGATAAAAAGAAAGAGAGATTTTTGAAGTCATTTTAATTCCTGAGGAAGACAGTATTGCATTAATTCATGAACTAATCTCAACTCTATTTTTGCTTCATGATCCAATGTACATATTCATTATTAATTACTTTAGTTAAGACACAGGAACAAAACAATTTTCAGAACAGTCACAGAAATATAAAATTTAATAAAAACAGCTTTCCAAAAAGTCTCTGTTAGGATATTTTCAGCTTCAAGTAACAGAAAACCTGAATAACAGTGGATTAATTAGCTCATATAACAGAATTTTGCAAGTAGACAGTTGCAAGATTGTTTCAGCAATTCAATCAAATCATGGTGCTAGGTTAATACCCCTACAATTCTCTTGGCCCTCCCCTTGTATTTGAAAGTTGCCAGTACCAGCTCTAAGTATCACATCCTTTTGTAGACCATCCAAAGCAGGGAGAAAAAGGACTCTTTCAGCATCTATTTTCTTAGGGAGGATATTTTTCTCAAATGTCCTCCAGGAGATTTTCCTATGTCTCACTGGCCAAAACTGTGATACACGGGAGGCAGGGAAACTGAAATAATTTGGCAAAGGATAACTGCTTTAGACTAATCATGATTCATTCCCTGGGGCTGAGCAACTTGCCATCAAACAAAATCATGGTTTGGTTAACAAGAGGAAAGGGCCAATGGCTATAGGGTTGGCAACCAAAAGTATCCGCCACATTCTTATCTTCTAAATCTGGGACATCTTAAATGTTGGATGAGACCCTATTAAGCTCTAGCAATAACTCCAGTTTAGAACTTCTATTATTTTACCTGAACCTGGATTTCTATCACTTATTATTTACTCTTATTTATTTATTTATTTATTTATTTTTGGTGAGGAAGATTGGCCCTGGGCTAACATCTGTGCCCATCTGCCTCTACTTTACACGTGGGATGCCTGCCACAGCATGACTTGATGAGTGGTGCGTGGGTCCGCACCCGGGATCCAAACCTGCAAACCCCAGGCCACCCAAACGGAGCACGTAAACTTAACCACTACACCACTAGGCCGGCCCCATATCACTCATTATTTACTTTTTATAAAATTCCAACTAGCTTTTGACACTCAACAATACAGTATTTATTGATCTATTTCAGTTGTATTTGTAAGCTACAAATAATTCATGTCATTGAATAGATCAACCATAATTTATTTAACTGGTTACCTACTGGTGGACAATTCAAGTTGTTTCCAGATTTTTTACTCTGGAAAAATTCTGGAAAATTCTTTATTGTTTGCAAAACAATACTGCAATAAACATCTCTGTACAACTTATTTTTATGCATCTATACAAGTATGTGAGTAGGATAAATTCTTGGGAAAAAATGCTTAGTTAAAGAATATTCATATTTTATATTTTAATAGATATCAACAGTCAGCGAGTGATCTTTTAATTTACATTTAAAAAATTATGAATGAAGCTGAGCATCTTTACATAAGTAAATTTATCAGCTATTTGAATTATTTTTTTCTTTGAACTATCTATTCATGTAAGAGCCTTTTGTTTACAGTAGGACATTTACCTTAGCTCCTAATTTGTCATTATTTGATATTTAAGTATTTTTCCATATACAATTTTTTAATTTGCAAAAACTCAAACTTAATCTCTTTCTTTATAACTTCTGGGTTTTGTGTCATATTTTTTTTTTTAATTTTTTATTTATTTATTTTTTTCCCCCAAAGCCCCAGTAGATAGTTTTATGTCATAGCTGCACATCCTTCTAGTTGCTGTATGTGGGATGCAGCCTCAGCATGGCTGGAGAAGCGGTGCGTCGGTGCACGCCCGGGATCCGAACCCCGGGCCACCAGCAGCGGAGCGCGAGCACTTAACCACTAAGCCACAGGGCCAGCCCTTGTGTCATGTTTGAAGAGGTCTTTTCCCAATCGTAAATTATTAAAAACAATTAGACTTATAATTTTATTTCTTAAGTATAAAACTTAAGTTTACCTAGCATTTTTGTGATATTACAGACATTAATGAGATCCAGATTTTACTTTATTTTTTTTGCCAACTCTTAAGTGACATCTCATTGTCATTTACTGAAGATGCTATTTTCCTTCTTTGATTGGAAATGCCACTTTACCATTACTAAATTCTCATATGTGTTTGGAGATATTGTTATACTATCTGTTCTATTCTATTCCATTAATCTGTACAAAGCTGTAGCTTTACAATACCTGGTAGTGTTCACATACTTCATTACCTTTCATTTTCAAAATTGTCTTTAGTGTTCCTGCATGTTTGTTTTTACAGGTAAACTTTAATTCACATTTACTATCAAATGACCTAAATTTTATATTAAAAATATGAAATACTTTTCTAAGCTTATAAGTAGCAAAAACATCCCTGGGAGAGTGGAAGGAGGGAATTATGGAAAGTTATTTATACCTATAACATTGAGAGGAAAAGAAGTACATAATTCAATTTCATCGGAATAATGGCACACGAAAAATAAAAGGTGCTAAATGGAAAGCAATGAAGCCTAGTTACACTGAAAATAAGCACTACCATTTCCTAGCTCAGTAACTACTCTATGTTAATGAAAACTAATCATTCGCTTCAGCATCTTCTCTGTACTGCTGAATTGGCCTTATTGAGTTAATTGGTAAAAGTCCAAAAGGTTCAAAAACATTAGAACTTATCATACATACATATACACACACCCTGATTTTAAAAAAAAAAAAAAAAAAAAACAATGTCAGTAAGTACATTCCCAGGGCTGATAAGATTCTGCTTTTAAGGTTTTCATGAAAATATGTTTATAGATAAATCAGATCTTGCAGACATAACTAACACAGCCCTCACATGTCAGTTTCACAGCCTGATAACAACAGAAGGGAGGGAAAGAAATTTAACTGTCAAAATTTGGGAGCTAGATGAGGTCTTAAAATCAACTTGTCCAATCCCTTCCTTTGTAGATGAATAATCAGGTCCAGAGACGTTACATAATTTGACAAAGTTGCAGAGGGATGAGTGGCAGACACAGATGAAGAGAGATCAAGTCTGTTCATTCTCAATTCACTATTCTTTCAATTATACCAATCTGCCAATATGGTTAGAACAGAATGGAATAAAGAGTGGCAGATGTGGGAAAATACAGTCAACAGAATTTAAGGAACAAAACAAGTAAACACATAACTACTACAGAACAGGTATTAGGTTGGAAGAGCTCTGTATCACCAAGGCTTGACTTAGCGTCTGGCAAATGGTGACTACTCAATATGTTTGTTACCTTGAATAATACAGATATGAGCAAGTAATCTTACTATAATAGACTGAATTTCTATAGCAAACCATAAAGCTCTGGTGGTGTAACAGACTATCTTCTAAACATAATTTTCAATTAGTGTTAAATACAGAGCTTACATATGGTGAGTCTGCTAAAACCCTTGTGTTCACAGCCTTATTGCCAAAACTTATTCAGAAATAAACCCAAATTTTAGATGTGCTGAATTTTGATGTAATTATGTATGCGTTAGACATAATACTAATAAATCCCTTCTTTCTAAGCAGCTGCCAATCCACTGATTTAAATTATAATTTCCTTCTGAGGGGAGCATAAAATTTTTATACTCTAGTTAAAAAACAAGAGTTGAGGTTTCTTCAGATCTTCAAATGTTAAATCTAAGATAATTCATTTAAATAATTGTAAGGAGCAACCATTTAAGATTTTATAGTCTGACAAAAAATTATAACAAAAAGCAGCAATTTTACAATTAGATATACCATCTCTAATTGGTGAGCTCAATAGTTCAAACAACTTCTTCTATGATTTCAAACAATCCAATTTGAAACTCACATCATAAATGCAGTTTTAATCAAATAACTTACATTACTGAATCATAGATAAACATAGTAATTATATGTTAAGTCCATCTAATTACAGTAATTAACTGTAGTAAAAAAGCTTTAGAAGAACAGTTAATAAATAGAATCTTTAAATAAGCTACAAGACATCCATGTAACGGAATAAAATTGGTGTTTTCTAAGAATATTTAATAATGTGGAAATTTAAATAGTACCCTATCTTGTCCTTACAAGGACTTTTCTTGGCTTACACAATAAATAATAATCTAATAAGATAAAACAAAATTTAAATGGACTTTTTAAAATCAGGTAAAAGTAATTCTATGGGAGGACAATACAATATATCATAGTTCTGATGTGAGGCTTTCCAATTTGTCTAACTTAATTTAGAGCAAGATTTTTAGGAGATCTAGAGTACCGAAAAGACTGAATGCTCTTTAAGAAATACTGAATAAAGTCTCTGTATTACAGCTGAGCTTTTCACGGGTTTTGAAAAGCAAAGTCAAGATTATACTGCCAGATGAATACTTACAATTGTGTTAACAATTAAAGTTAGAACCATATGCTTTAATTTCTAACCTGAGCTTGAGGAGTTAGAGAATTTCAGGAGACAATGACCTTTAAGATCTGAAAGATCAGCACGAGTTAGCTACATTTCGGAGGTGGGAAGGAAGGAAGTGATTTAGGTAAAGAAAACAGCATGGGCAAAAACCCAAAGGCAAGAAAAAGTATTCTATCTATAAAGAATTGATATTCAGTGGTCATGAAACAAAGTGGTGGCAAGGTGAGGGTGGATACCAGGAATGGGGCTGGAGAACTAACTAAGAGGGGGAATATCATAAAGGATTCTGTAAGTCAGGCTGAGTTTAGACTTAATCCTGAGGGCACAGAGAAACAAAAGGCTTTAGGGAAGAAAAACCACCAGGTTTATTTATTTATTTATTTATTTATTTTTGTGAGGAAGATCAGCCCTGAGCTAACATCCATGCCAATCCTCCTCTTTTTGCTGAGGAAGACCGGCCCTGAGCTAACATCTATCGCCAATTCTCCTCCTTTTTTTTTCCCTTTTTCTCCCCAAAGCCCCAGTAGATAGTTGTATGTCATAGTTGCACATCCTTCTAGTTGCTGTATGTGGGACACCGCCTCAGCATGGCCGGACAAGCGGTGTGTCAGCGCGCGCCCGGGATCCAAACTCGGGCTGCCAGTAGCAGAGCGTGCGCACTTAACCGCCAAGCCACAGGGCCGGCCCCAGGTTTATATTTTTTAAAGACGTTGTCTTATCTTATTAGCACTACTCGAAAGGTAAGGCTGTCAATATCTACTTCTTTTTCCTCCCTATGTGAAACTATAAGCTCCATGAAAGACAGAGCCCTTATTCACAGTTGTATCCCTAGTTGCTTACCTTATCTGGCACCTAGTAGGTGACCAAAAAATGTCTGTTGAATAAATGCTAGAGCATATGATTCTACACTTAATTGATAACCCAGAACAGCCGTATTCTGCTTGCAGTGCGGAGAATGGGTTGAGGGGAAGAATGGGGTACCCAGGAAGAAGACTAGAAACAGAGGCCAAATAGCTGATGCTAGCCTTAACTAGTGAAGCAGCAATGGGAAGAGAGAAGATGGAGGTAAAACCAACATGACTTGATTACTAAATAGATCAGTGAACCTGTAGGTAGTATTGACATACTCATGTGAAAATTGAAGTACCCAACAATAACACCAGCCCAAACTAGAGGGTCAATCCATATCTACTCTTAGAGTAGCCAAGAGCAGGACACTATTTTCCTTAAAATATAATTTTGGTCACTTACAGACACGCAAGCTAAAGGTGAGACATTAGATAACTTGCACAAAGTTACTTAGACTAAGGACTGAGATAGGCTCTGGAGAGCTATCACAGTGGTTTCTCAATCCTGGCCACAGAGCAGAAACCCGGGGGCGGGGGGGCAGGGAACAGACAGAGAGAGAAAGGGGCACTTGGGAAGAGGAGTTGAAAAGGGAAGAATGGGAAGGAAGAGAGAGAGGGAGGGGAAGATGGGAGGGAGGGAGATGGAAAAAAATAAGAAAGACAGAAAAATGAAAAGAAACTAATTTCAGTTTCACTCTAATATGGCAAGAGAGCCACTGAGGTTCCACAATTCCAAGTATAACTGCAACAGTTTTAGGAGGGAAAATTTTCTCCAAGTAGTTCTAACCAGATGTTCAACTCCGCCATAAAAACCCTCAGTTAAAGCACTCATTATACATACAGCCTTCGGACAATGCAACTTATAGGCATATTGTCAAAATTAACCACTTGGAAAATGTGTATCTAGACAAAAGAGTGATATCTTCAAAACTTAGATCAAGACCCTGGCATTAGATCTTTCAATAACCTCTTATTTATTAAAAAAAATTCAATCTTCTTGCATTTGTACAAGGCACTGAATTATCAGACTCTTAACTATTTCCCTAACCTCATTTCATATCAGCTTTCCCTACCCTCAATTTGGACTAGTCCCATCTGTTTCTGGGACACACTAAGTTCTTTCCTGCTTTGGGACCTTTGTACTTGCTTTTCTCTCAATTTTTAACATGGTTCTTCCTAATTCTCTACTTCTTGTCTTAAATCTTAAAGATTACCTCCTCAGAGATGGTTTGCCAACCTACTCTACCTAAATGGGACCTCCCATGTTTCTCACTATTATAGCATACAATTTTTTTTTCTTCACAGTACTTAGAAGGCAACTGCAGGTCTCTTTCCACTAGAATGTGAGTCCTTTAAGAGGAGGGATCTTGGGGCCGGCCCAGTGGTACAAGCAGTTAGGTGCGTGTGCTCCACTTCGGCGGCCAGGGGTTCGTGGGTTCGGATCCCAGGCGTGCACCAACACACTGTTTGTCACGCCATGCTGTGGCAGCGTCCCATATAAAGTAGAGGAAGATGGGCACAGATGTTAGTTAGCTCAGCGCCAATCTTCCTTGGCAAAAAAAAAAAAAAAAAAAAAAGATCGGCATCGGATGTTAGCTCAGGGGTGATCTTCCTCACAAAAAAAAAAAAAAAAGAGAGCAGAGATCTTATTCCCCAGATCCATAGCTATATCCCAAGTGCCTAAAATATACCTGGCATAGAAGGCACTGAAATATGTTGGGAGGGAGGAAGGGAGAGGGTCAAACTTAGAAGCTAGTAGGTGACCAATAAATATTATTAAATTAACGAATGAACTTGTTTGCACTGTGGGATAATTCACCATAAATGAATTGAAAATTAACGAACACATAGCAAAATTGGTGATTCTGATTTAACAAAAGTTGATTAGCCTTAATTAGGGAGCGAATCCACTTGTCTTTTGTACTAATATCTGTAGTCGATGGTAATAAAACCATAATGATTAAAAAAGTTACAATTTAATGAAAATTTTAAAATAGCAGAATATAAAATTGTGCTAAATTTTATATAATATATAAGTTAAAAAAGACTAGAAGGAAATGCATCCAAATCTTCACAGAGTTTGTCTGGATGGTTTGACACATTTTCTTTTTTGCATCTTTCTATGTTTTCCAAATTCTCTACAATGAGCATATTATTACTTTTACAATCAAAACAAAATTGAACAAATAGAACGATTATCACTGATGGCTCTAAAGCTAGCCATAACCATGAATGAAGCATTATACTAATCAATTTTGCAAATTACTATGTAATAATAACTTATTTTCTAAAATCTTCAAATGATAGTCATTAAAGCCTACTTATTATAGTGAATTTTTTACTAAGTTTTTTGCCACTATCCTCTTTGCTACTTTTTTCTTTTAATCTTGGGAAGCAGTTTAGTATGGTGGAAAAAACACCTTCTTTGCACTCAAACTTCTAAATCCCAGCTTTATCATTATCTAGTTATGTAATGCTGAATATATTACTTCACCGAGTTCAATTTTTCTCATCTGGTAAATGAAAATAATACCACCAATTAGAGATATTTAAAAGCTCTGTGCTACTGGCATATGGTAGGGTCTAAATAAAAGAGTAGCTACTATAATCCATCAGAATATTATCTACTAGCTAGATTATAAGCACTCTGAGCGACCATGATCATTTTGTTCCACTGTATCGCTAATCTAGCACTGAGCCAGCACATAGCAGTTTTCAACACGTTACTTGTCAAATCAATTACCATCTTCACCACCTTTTTCAGGGAAAGCTACATCAGAATTGTAGGGAAGTATTACCTCTCGCCTAGTTATTTTAATGGAAAGTCAGAATAACTCTTAAGAGCTAGAGGAAGTTAAAGATTAAATCATATACCTCCACACTATCCTCTGGTAGCAGAAAATAAATGAGTAAACAAATAAGACAGACAATTTTAAATAAGATAAATAATGTTATTACTCATTTCCTATTACATTCCTTTCCATATTTCTAAATAATATGCTTAAGCTGCTATTTTGGACATCATCTACTAACTTCCTGTTATAGTAGATGAAGATTTTTTACTACACTGACACTATCCCCCAACTCCTCTCACCCTATTCTTCCACTAAATTTTATCCCAATTTTTGGTTAAATTGGTTGTAGTTTTTGCATTATTATGATTAGGGAAATACTGTTCACTACAGAGCCAAGAAATATACTGTGATGATATCTCCTTTCTTATACAAATTTTTTCTTTTCCTGTTATGTTCCTATCCTTAATCTTTTACATCAGATGTTATTTACCTATTAACGGCTTTTTACTCCAAATATTGAGTCTGTTTTTATCTGGAAACCTCACTTTTGGTGAAGAAGAGAGGTCTACTTTCCCGTGTCCTGCTCCAATTTGAACTGGATGCTCATAGGTTTGCTGTGCAGGTATCATCTTGGGATGTCCCTTCATTGCTTTCCTATGTTAGATCCTCTTTTTCCCAGCTCCTATGTTTTTTTTTTAATTACTTTTACTCCCTGTTGTTAGTGTATATGGTGTAGTAATAAGAAAGAGTGCAGAAAAGATCTATCATTTTTTTAATCTTGTGTGGCAGACCCCGTTGACTGCATGATCCAACAGCCATTTCCAAATCCCTTCCCCTGTGTACTACATAAAGGCTGGAAAAGCTAAATACTTGCTTTCCCAAACTCTCCTGAAGCCAAGTTTCACAGTTCTAGTCAATCAAATGTAAGTAGGGAGCTTTCTGGGCAAGTCTTGTTTTCTTTCCTTTTTTCCTGTCTGGAATGAAGGCATGATGTTTGAGGTGCTTCAGTCAACTTGCCACCACAAGGCTACAGCCAGGTTAAAGACGGAAAAACAGAAAGGTTAAAAAAACCTAGGGACTTTCATGACATTGCTCAAATCACTGCATCAGTCCCAGATTATCTACCTCTGGATTTCTTATTCTGTGAGAGAAAGAATCCCCATTTGTTTAAGCCATTGTTCTCTGGGTTTTCTATTACTTGCAGGCAAACACATTCTACTGATAAACCCTGTGTATCTGAAAATAGTATTTGTTCCCTCTTGTTTCACTAGTGTTTTGGCTAGGAATAGAATGCTAGGTCGATGATAATTTTCCCTCCGAATTTTTAAGATTCCTTTGAATGTGACCTCATTTTACACTAGAAGCTTCTTGATACCTGATACGTGAAATTCCACAATGCACACTGATGTGCCTTCAGAGTGAGAAAGTTTTTGTTTCTTGTTTTTTTTCTAAATTCAAAGTATCAACTTGTGTAGACCAATGCTTTTCAGTTCAGTTCGGGGAAATTTTCTGGATTTATTTTATAATCTAGTCTCCTCCATTTTCCTTGTTCTCTATAGTTGGAGAAACTCTTATTAGTCCAATATTGGACCTCCTGGATTGATTTTCCAAGATCCTTATTTTCTCCAAGTTCCATCTCTGTCTCCTTGTCTATTTTTCAGGAGATTTTTTACAACTCCTCTAATTTTTTATTCAAACAAAATTTATTTCCCAAAAGTTTTTTCCTAGTCTCTGATCTTTCATTGCATCCTATTATCATTTTATGGATGTGGTATCCTTTCCTCTAAGAAAACTGATCTTGATCATTACTATTTTCATTTACTTGTGCTCAGTGCATTACTCCATATTTCTATTTTCACGTTTGCTTTGTTTTTGTCTCTCTCTTTCATGGTGAAGGCCCTAATACAGAAGATATTTAACTGACAGTTCATTACGAGTGAAGAAATAAAAAGTTAATTGAAAATAGTATGTGTACAGTGGGCAACACTGTAAAGAGACTGGGCTGTGAAAGTGGCCATTGTATTGGGGACTAGGCAGCAAGATTAGCCACTTTATTGTGGGGTAGGGAATTCCCAAACAACAGTATCTGGAAATATTTTCTCTGAGGCCACAGATTTCCTCCAGAGCAGGTGATTCGAATCTTCTGCTAGGAGAAATATACCTGGCATCATGGGGACAGGGAAGTAGTTAGAAGTTCCACTATTCAGTTTATAGGTTTAACTCGCCTATTTTCTACCCTCTCTCTGTCTACAGAGCCTCCATCATTTCATTTCCCCCAGAAAATAAAGCTCTAGCCTCTGCCTAGTAGGAACTACAGGAGAAGGGTCCTGAGGGTCAAACTACTTCTTATGTACTTTTTTACTGTCATGCTATCTTTTGTAAAAAAAAAGTTTTCCTCCTAAATGTGAACAACTATTTTAACAAAAAGATCTGTTTTTATAAATAATAGCTAAAAGGAAAAGAAAGCTGATATAATTTCTCACTCTTTTGCTCAAATTAGGCATTTTAAACCATCAAGCCTTAAACAAATACCATTCTTCTGTGTATACTAATCAAAAGCAAAGCAACTACTATGTAGGGTAACTACGTAAATTATCATCCAGAATAAGACACTTTTGAGAGTGAACGGAGCACTATTAATAATTATGCCAGGGCAATATGCATAAAATTGATACTATCTCAGGCAAATCGGTCACCCTATTACTACTAGGAGAATAACTTCTTGAATGCTGAGCTTGTAAACTTAAAAGGCATTACCAATTATGTGAAGTCCTCCCTCACAATAAAAACATACTCTACTACGCTAGTGCCTAATATATAAGTCACAGAGTGAAAACAGAAGGTGGAAAGGATTAGCAAATACAGAATAATACAGCTTTTAAGATATTAATTCTTGCAAAGCCCCCCTCGCCTCCCACAACAACCATACAAATGATTCCTTTAGAAAACACTGCCTTTTTGCCCAAAGGAAAGAAGAAGAAGAAGAAGAAGAAGAAGAAGAAGAAGAAGAAGAAGAAGAAGAAGAAGAAGAATTCATATATTTTAGATAGAATTGGATAATTTAGCTGGTAGAGTTTTTTTCCTCTTACTCAGAATTACTTCAATTACTGAAACGAGGAAAGAGTGAAGAATGGTTAGAAAGAAAAGAAAATGGGCTATAGTCTTTTACCTAAGTAGTTAAGACATGAGAGAAGAATCACTAAATGCCTTTACCCATTCCAGAGTCTTTCTTGGTGCCATCTGATATTATGTCTACATGATCAGAGTCCACATCATAACTAAAGAAATCATTCAAATAGGTCTTCGACCGCTGGCCACCAAATACATATAAGCAACGATTTTTCTGAAAAATAAGAAAAAAAGGGCAAAGAAGGGAGAAAGTAGTCACTTCCATGAAGAATTCATCATGATCCTTTTAAAATTTAAACGTCTATAAAAGTAATTTTATGACAGATCCCATGCATTGGAATACTATGCTGATATAAAGAGGAAGGAGGAAGCTCTCTATATATAGCTAAGAGGCGATCTCTAGGATATCCTATTAAAGTAAAAAAGAAAGGTATAGAATAATGTATATAGGATGCTGCCTTTTTGTAAGAAAAGAGAAAAAGGAATGCAAGAGTTTGTTTTTGTCTTCAAAAAAAAAAGAAAGGAAGGAAATTAATAAAAGACAGTTACCTATAGGGGAAGGGACAGAGCAGGAAGATAGGGAGAAAAACCAGATCTCTCCGAAAGTACCCTGACTTATGTTTTTGCCTTTAGAAACATGCATATGTTTTTATTTAATAAGAAAATAAAATTAACCCAATAGAAAAAAAAAAATCTCTGAAATTTGAAAAAAAATGAAACAAATAAACCTATCTGTATACAGAGATATAACCACACAGAGACATGATCACACAGAGAAGTAGCATTTCTAGTGATTTTAATTCATGTTTTTTTGACTACCCATCCCTAGTAGGCTATATCCTAAACAGAAAAATAATCAGAAAACAATCTTATACAGTATTCAGTGATTTTGTTCTTCTTTTTTGTTATTCTGTAAACTATTACTGAAAGACAGAGCAAGTCATATAATATTGTCATCAGGAAGTAGGATTTTAGCCTTAGAAGATACAATATAGAAAATCAAAGATATTAAATTTAAAAAATCTGTAGTCTTTCATTTCAATTGGACAAAGCTGTATGAACTCATGATTTAACTTTTCTCTTACTAAAAAAGATACATATACATTCATATACACATATATGTGTGTACGGTTGTGCACCTGAGAAGTATGTTGTTAGGTGATTTCGTCATTGTGCAAACATCACAGAGTGTACTTACACAAGCCTAGATAGTATAGCCCACTACACACCCAGGTTATATGGTACTAATCTTATGGGACCACCATCGTATATGCGGTCCATCATTAACTGAAATGTTGTTATGCAGTGGCATGACTCCGTGTATGTGTGTATATACACACAAATGCAAATACATGGGTATGCTGGGAGGGGGGCACTCCTACTGGCCAAAGAGAAGAATTGGGGCATCAAAAAGAATAATGATAGCATTGGATTAAATAAATCAAATATTAAAAAATCCACAAGTTCATAACAATACTTTAAAAAAATTCATTGGTTAATTTTGGAGCCTCAACTCATTAATGTGAAAAAGTGATAAAGGAAAAGAACCAAACATTTATATTACCTCTCCTGTGTGGTTTACATATCAGAGTAGCCAAATAGTTAATGACGGTAAGTTTTTTATACTACAATCACAGTTAATAAATGCAGAAGAAATGACATAATTAGAAAAATCACCATTTTACAAACCCTAATGAAATCTAGGCAATGACTATCAATGGCTACTAAAGCCATTAGGTAAAAAGTTGACAGGACACTTTATAACTGATCCTTCAGGCTGATACCTGAATCCACTGAACAACTTTAACAACCAAAAGTATGACAACTACACATTAAATGTCTCTTGATATTCTGCAATCAGACCATCTATGAAGTATTCTTGCACCTCTCCTTCTGCCCTCTACCCTCCCCAAAAAGAAGAGTGAATCTAAAATCAAGCCTCTGACTCTAACTACCAGCTTACAGGAAATATGGAGGATAAAGGGTCATGCTAAATGACACAATGAGGATAAAATCAGCCAAATCAAGAATATGGGAAATTCTAAAGCACACATGATTCAGTTTCTTTAACAAAGACATAAGTGGTAGGCGGGGGGGGGGGGAACCAGGAGGGGGGAGTATTGTTATGGATTAAAAGAAATTTAAGAGCCATAACAACCAAATGTAATACACAGACCTTTTCTGGATCTTGACGTGAATAAACCAACTATGAAAAGGTATTTTTCAGTATCTCAGGAAAAAAAAAAATGAATGCAGACTATGTGTTAAATGATATTAAGAAACCGCTTTTACTTTGGTTGGGTATTATAACGGTATCGCAATTGTGTTTTTTTTTAAAGTCCTTATCTGGACTTAAATACACTATAGTATTTACAGGCGTAATGATACAATGCCTGGGATTTGCTTTAAAATACTCCAGCACCATAAAATTTAAGAATAAACTTAAAAATCAAAGAAACATTAGAAAAAAAAGAAATGTAAGTGTGGTAGATATATGAAAAATGAACAGTGGAACACTGATAACTGTTGAAACTGATAAATGAGTACACAGGAATTTATTATATTCTTCTCTCTACTTTGGTTATGCTTAAAATAGTCCACAATATATTTTTAAAGTTACATTCACAGAAGGAAGCCCAAGTTTTCACCATAATATTTGAAAAGGTTAAAGAAATATCTATGTTGATTTTGCTGATAAATTTTAATTCTGATTCTACAAAGCCAATTCTTGATTATTTGCACTTAACGGAGAGTAGCAGAGGGTAATAAAAGAACAGATAAGAAAACTGATCTTCTAGTTACTAAGAGAAATCAGTAAGTAGAAAAGTATATGAAAGAAACTGCTACAATATCTATATAAGCAGTGAGGTAGTCATAAAAGTGCCTAAATTAGTATTCAGGCGATAACTATTTAGGAATTACTAGGTTGATGGGAAGAGTCTCATAATTAGCAAACAGTTCACTGTTAAAGGAAGTTTTATCTTTGTCTATCATTGCTAACACTAATTATTTATTTCCAACGAAAAGTTTTGTGATTTCTTACTCAAGAATTAGATTTTATCACTTCCTTTCCTATTGAGATATACATGACAGTATAACAAAATACAATGTACAGAATATTCTTACTGAGTGAAACAGCATGCAGTGTCCTATCCGAGACTGGATGTCCTCAGGCCCAGCATTACAGGAGTCCTCTCGAAGAAGTTTCCAGGTTTGACACTGACAGTTGAAAGCAAATAATCCACTGAATTGTGGTTCACTGGCTCTGCTGTCATCTACGCTGCCATTACATGTCAAAATTCTACCACCAAAGGTGTAGATCATATGTTTTTCTGAGTCCATACACATCTATCAGGCCAAAACAACAGACAGAATAATTTTAGATTATTCCTGTCATACGTGCTAAAATGAAACCAATGTGTGCAGTTTTAGATTCTCAAAAAAGCTCAACTTTGTCTTAATAACACTAAAAACCACCCCTGATTATCATATGCACTTTTTTGCCATACCACTCACCACCTGGCGGAGATGCAGGATGGATTTCTAAATATGTTTTAAGGTTTCCATTTTTCTCAGTGAGAATAAAATATGTTGGGTTACAGAGCTTTATGCTTTCTTGAAACTGAATAATTTTTACCAAATCAACCAATACTTCATGAGGTGCTGATTTATACCTTAGAGTGAATACTGATCATACTCTACGGGTAAATAGTGATCACATCCTCTTTTTCATCCTCCTTATAAAAACTCCCTTCTTTCAATTCTAGGCAAGCATCCTATTAATTATACTACCATTTAATAAGAGAGTAGATAAATGAATGAGAGTGATGTAGCTAAGTTCTTCTCTCTGCTTTTATTTTACAAAACTCTTCAAATCATGTTGTTACAGTAAAACAAACAAAAAGACATTTGCAGCAATCAGTCTTCAGAGCAATCAGCTTTTCACAGAGTATCTCTGAGAAAATAGCCATTTGTCACAAGATAGTAAGAATCAAATTCTATTTCAAAAAAAATATAAGTCCAAGTTGGAAATTAGATGTTGAACACAAGTGGCATTTATATTTAGAGAATAAATTGTGTACAAAAAACATCTAATTTTTGCTAAAGCACAAATACTAACCATTAGATGTTCAATTCTCCTCCCATCCAATTATTTTTCTGCTATTTATCTATTTTAGTATTGTTTTTAATAAAAAACTATTTCCATAATTGTAAAGATTGTTTTTTTAACTAGTATTAAAAAGAAAAGATTCTAGCATCTCCTAACCTTTACCTACCACTAAAAAGATCCACTCACTTGCCATTTCCCAGGTTTCTGGCAGACTTCCATAAATTAAGATGAAAATCTACTGTTCCTCAAGGGTGAAATCTTGGTTAATATGGCTTAAAAATTGAGATGTCCAAGTTTTTATGTCCCTGGCATTCCAAAGAAAGTGTTCCCACTCTTTAATCTTAAATGATCATAACATTAAAAGCAATCTATACATTGCTGAAGACAACTCCGTATGGTCCCATTCAACTACTATATCACTGTCCAGGGCTTCACTGGCTAGATCACATTACTCTGTCCTAAGTACTTGAGGTGCATATCTCTCCAAACATCTGGGGATCGTGCTGAGGATCCCAAGGGACCCCCATTATGGGAGCCTATTTACATTTTCATAAATTCACAGATTCATATTAATTCTGGCCAATCTCTGTTATCAGGACTCTATGGTTCTACTTTATATGGCTACAAAGGGAGTTTCCTTTCGGTGATATTTAAGTTTAATTTTGATGTGGCTATTCTCATTTGTTATCAGGGGTGAAGCATAAACATCTTTATCTTGGTAGCTCTTTCCAGCATTCCAGCTATTCCTTTGATTCTGAAAACTGTCTTTCTTCAGCTCTGGGAGTTTTCTTCATTTTTACCTTGGGTATTTTTTTTCCTCCATTCTCTTTTTCTAGGACTCCTATTAGGTGGATACTGGAACTTTAGGACCTTTTCTCTGTTTTTTAACATTTTCTCATAATTTCAGCTCACTAATTTAGAAACCATATAGAGGTGAGTGTGTCCACTCTGCTTTTAAATCAATTTATTGAGATTTTTTTCACTATTAACTCTTTATAATTTTTCTAGATATTTCTTTTTCATGGATGCAATAGCCTCCCAAATTGCTCTGAAAATATCACTTAAACTTTTCTTAAAAGCTTCTTCAGTTTACACTACTAGCTGTTTTCCTTTGTTAATTCTTAATTTGTTGAGTTCAGTATCCCTGTCTCACAGTATTAATTATCTTCAAATATCTGGATTTTTTGGTGGTTGTTCTAGACCTCTTTGTATCTGAGAATCTCTATTCACCTGCTTGTTGCAGATACGGTAGCCTGCCTCAAGGGACTGGGTGGAGAGAAATGAGACATGATGTTGTGAGGAGTTCCTCAGAGACTCTTGGGAGTATTGCTCTATCTATCTTTCCAGCTTGACCTGTGGACAATTTTCACATGTAAGTGCTACTCAAACAGGGGAATGCCCTGCTGTTTAGTCTCCAAGTGATCGTCTAACGTTTGCCCCAGCTATATAAATTTTGAGACTCAAGTTGCTGTAACCTTATAGGCTCTGGTTTCTTCTGGTTGGATCTGATCCTATCTACTTTCCACCTTACAGAAATTCTCCCAAATTTTTTTAAGTTCCTCAAGGGCATTCTTTCTTACTTTTCAATACTATTACTAAGGTAGTCTCTTGTCATTTCATAGGATGTGGGGCTGGGGGACAGTAAAAGTGTAGGTTCAGCCTGTCAATGATCCACACTAACCCAGGGAGAATGTCAATGAGCTGAGAGCTCCAACACTTTGATTGAAGTTTCTCCTGCCATTTTTTGGCTACCTCATATTCCATTTTCTAGCACTCTCCTCAAAAAGTGTTTATACTTGAAGAACAGTTTAGCTAGATATAAAATTCTCACATTGTCTTTTCTTGAATACCTTCTAGATGTTGCTCTATTGTTTCCTGGCCTTGACTATTTCTTGGCATTGAAAGCTGTAAAGAAATCTGTTACCAGTCTCATTTTATTTCTCTTATAGGTGACTTGATCATTTTGTCTAGTTGCCCACCAAATGGCCTCTTTATCTTCGAAATTCAATGTTACTAACATATGTCTTAGAGTTGAACGCCTAGGTCAATTTTTCCTGAATATAGCATGCCCTTTTGATATGTGGAATAGTCTTCTTTCTTCAGGAAAGTTCTTGAATTTTATTTGTAAATATTTGTTCTGTTCCATTGTTTTGGTTTTCTTCTTTAACGTCTCCAATTACACATATGTTGGTTCTCCTTTGCCTGTCTTCTCTGTCTATAATTTTCTGGCTAATCCTTTTTATATCTTTATTTCTGTTTTCGTTATCTGCTCTTCTTATTTCTATGTTATATGATTCTTACCTATTCTTCTTTATGTTCCTTGTAGATTAGTCTTCATTTCTGAAAGTGTTACTACATTTTTTTTCAATTTCTTTCCTGAGTTTTACCAGGTCCAGTTTCATCTGCTCCTAATATTTGACCCTCTCATCTGCATTTTTTTTTTTTTTAAGGAAGATCGGCCCTGAGCTAACATCTGCCAATCCTCCTCTTTTTGCCGAGGAAGACTGGCCCTGGGCTAACATCCATGCCCATCTTCCTCCACTTTATATGGGACACCGCCACAGCATGGCCTGACAAGTGGTGCATCGGTGCGCACCCGGGATCTGAACCGGCGAACCCCGGGCCGCCACAGTGGAGCACGCGCACTTAACCGTTTGCATCATGCAGGCTGGCCCTTCATCTGCATTCTTGAATTTATGCTTTGTAGTTTTCTTCAGAGTTTCAAGCTTCATTAAGTCATTTAATTCATGTTAGAATACTGGAATATAATTTTCATCTGCTGTTGTGTGAAGGAAGGTTTTGCTATTCTTTTTCATTTTATTGTTTTCCTTGAGAGAAAAGATTTGGTGTTTAATGCTTTTTAGTTTTTCATATTTAAATGGGTTGAATTTCCCTGGACCAGATAACAGAAGGTTCCCATGGTAGGGTGATGTTCTTGCTCAAGGATTCCTTCCTCTGTTGCAACTGAATTGAATGGCTTCTTCAAAACATGATGCTTCTGTGAAGCCATGTCTTCTCTAACTCTGTGAACCTCATCTAATCAGGGCGCTTCTATTTCAAGCCTTGAGCTCTCCCAGTTCCTTCACTGGTCACTGCAAAAGGAGGCACTGTCCTCACTTTTCGTGGTGTTTCCCATACTTTTAGAAGATGGTGCTTTCTGTCATCTTCCTCCTCTGGGCCTTTCTGGGCATTTTCCACATGTTATTTCACTGACTACCCCAGTGGCTGCCCTGGAGTAAATTTTTGCCCTGTTCATGACACTTCCTACCGTGATGTACCTGTGCTACGCTCCCTCTGCATTCCCAGTTCTCCCCCATTACACTGTTGTGGGCTTCAGCACAGGTTCTGGGTATTTCAGTTGTTTTTGGCTAAACTTAAAAGGAATTGGGAGTTGTAGGTTTTCTTTGGCTCCTGGTTTTGCTGAATATACGACTTATTTTTTTTATCTTTTTATTTGGTTCTCATTGTCCCTGAAGATCACACAAAGCAACAACATGGAAAGCTTCAGAACTAAGCTGCCACTATGTACTTAAGACATCCAAAAGTCTTCGAATATTAATTTTTTTAACATGTGAAATTCAAAATGGCAAAGTAACTTTTAAACATGTCTACAGGGGCTGGCCTGGTGGCATAGCAGTTAAGTTCACGTGCTCTGCTTCGGCAGCCCAGGGTTCACAGGTTCGGATCCTTGGTGAGGACCTATGCACCGCTTGTCAAGCCATGCTGTGGCAGCGTTCCATATAAAGTAGAGGAAGACGGGTACGGATGTTAGCCCAGGGTGAATCTTCCTCAGCAAAAAGAGGAGGATTGGCAATGGATGTTAGCTCAGGGCTAATCTTCCTCACAAAAAAAACAAAATAAAATAAACATGTCTTCACGCCTCTAGCTTTCTCATGTTCTTCTCAAATTTGAATATTAAGTGTCAAATCTTAAAGTGTCATGAACAACCCCAAGTAATTTTTCGAAAGTTCCAACTTACAGCTTTATTTGCATGAAATAGAATAGAAAATGGAGGCTTATACAGATGTGTAATTAATTGTTCAAGGTCACAGAGCTAGCTGTTAGCTGAACTAGTACTGAAATCCTGGTTTCTTCATTCCTAGTGTTCTGCTATAACATCTAATCAGTTGAAAACTAAACATTATTTAACAGAACTTAGCTTCCAATGAATGTTCTATTTAATCAAAGTCAAGAGAAACAAAGGCCACACACAAGGACAATATATGTGCTGTACTCAGACTATTCCTAAGCTATTCTTTTTTCAATCTGTAAAAATAAAGACATAAGCATCTTTTGTGAAAGAAATTTGTAACCAGTTGGAAGCAAGAAAATAAATTGTTTCCCTAACAATGTTATCTGCTGATGTTCTATTTTTAAAAGATCAGAACCAGCCTAACTTTTTTTGGAGTTCTTATTTTCCACATGAACAACACTGAGGATGTCAGCAGGGAAGTACAATGCTTTGCAGAGCCCAGTTATGTAGAGCCAACAGAAGTTCCAAATTCAACCTGAGGAGTACTTCGAAAACTAATGTTTTTGATTTTCCTCCCACCACTTACTTGATAGGCATACAACCCACTCATCTTTTCCTTACCATGCTCCTATAACAATATAAATATGGCAGTAGGATAGTTTTAAAGCAAAGAATTAACAAAAATCTCTAAAGAAACAAGAAATAAAGACTTAGGTTTTAACTCCTAGATATTAGGCCTAAGCTAGATTCTGTCATAATTCTAGCACTACCTCCCATTTCTCAGGTACTAGATAATGCTATGTTCATCAATACAGTGTTACAGATTTTTTTTAAGTCTTTTTCTCTCCTATACTCCAAAAAAACTTTGGACGTGAATTGAGCCAAGTAAAATTACCTATAGAATTCAAAGTGGTTACTGTTTTGTTTGAAGTACTGACCTATACTGAACTAATAATGGAATAAGTATTCAAAGACAGAAAATGATAATGACACTGATGGGGATAATGAGAGCTACATGCATATTAATATGAAAGTGGCTTACATTATCACTATGTGTAGTCTTCTTGTCTACAACATCATTATATGACTTTTATTGGTGCTGAGTCTAAACTTCATCTAGTAAACATCAAGATCCTATCTGTTTTATAACAAATTTGTGATTATATACAAAAGAAAATGTATTTCACTCGAATTGGAAGAAAAGCTCTAGATTTCAAATTCTTAAACTCATTAAAAAGCATTTTTAAACTTCTTCTAGGAATATAGAATAAAAAGTTTTAAAAGGGCAAGTTGCTATTATTATGATTTATGAATATTTACCATAAAACTAATTTGCTTTTCCTAATAGGTATTGCTCCATCTACTCTCTAAAGTTTTATATATTAACAATTGTGTTCTGAGATCTTAGTATTTTTTTGTTTTGTTTTGGTTTTTTGCTGAAGATTCGCCCCGAGCTAACATCTGTTGCCAATCTTCCTCTTTTCTGCTGAGGAAGATTCGTCCTGAGCTAACATCTGTCACCAGTCTTCCTCTATTTTGTATGTGCGCTGCTGCCACACGGCCACTGACAAGTGGTGTGGGTTCACACCCGGGAATCGAACCTGGGCCGCCGAAGCAGAGCACGCCAAACTTAACCACTAGGCCACCAGGGCTGGCCCTGAGATCTTAGTATTTTACCCTGCACCAAACAAGAGAAAAAGATTTAAAGAATAACTTTATACCTACTGAAACAATAGTTATTTTTATTATCTGTCATAGGTATTTGTAGTGGAAATCACTAATAGACAACTCAGCATAATATGTGAAATAAACTCTAAGAACACTATTAAGCACTAATTAATTCCACCATATATTTATCTGTGCACCAAACCTGATGATCAAACACCAATTTTGGCCCTCCATCAGCAGCAGTATCCTCACTGAGCAACATCCATGTGTTTGTGTCAATGTCATAACGATAGAAGTCACTTTTCAGAGATTTGCTGTTCCTCACAGAAGAATCCAAATAACGCCCCAATGTGTAGATTTGCCTTCTTTGAATGTCAATGCACATTTTATGACATGATCTGGCACTAGGACCATTCTGTGGAGAGCAAAAAAAAAGAGAAAGAAAAAAATTCAAAGAATAAATAACAGAAAGTAAAATTAAATGCCATTTTTTTGTTGACTTTCATTAAAAGGTTTGCTCAGAAACTCACAGCAAGTCAAGTAATATAAGTCTAACACTAGGCTTAAATCTCTAAAGGAAAGCAAAAGAAGCAGTAGGAGATACAAATCTTACCTTAGAAATGCTTAAAATCTACCAGAAAAGATGAGATGAACTATTCTGAACCCTATGGCACTCTGTTTATAACACTTATATGGCTTCTATTACATACTCCACTGCATTTTAGTCACTTGTGCACAGGGCTTAATTCTCTAGTACATATCAATCTACTTAAAGACACTTGGTCTTTTTAAAAATATTTCTCATCAGAATTTAGCACAAAACAGGTACTTTAAGAGTAGTTCGACTTACTGAATTTCATAAGTGGAAGGAACCTTAAAAAAATCTATAGCTTAATTATCTCCTTTTAAAGATGAGGAAATATGGGTCCAAAGAGGACAAGTATCCTCCTGAAAGCCAGTAAGCTTTCACAGAAGCAGAATAAGAATCCAAGTCTTTAACTTCTTCATCCAGCCTTTACATTACATAAAACTGACTCTCCTGACTGAATAATACAACTAGGGAATAATACGAAGAACACTATACTACTGACAAAAAATTAATTAGTTGAGATCACTTGTATCACAGGATTGAATAAAAGGTAAAAGAAATATTGTAGCATAAACAAAAAATAGAGTTCATAAAAAAAAAAAGAACTTCAATTGGGCAGGACTGGATTAGCAGAAAGGGAGAAAAGAAAAAAGAACTAATATCTGTGAAATATCTCCTAAATTCTGTCTATATTATTATTATGTGTATATTTCATACAATCCATATAACAATTCTATAAGGAAATATTATCACCATTTCAGAGTCACAAAACTAGGAAGTAAGATAGAAAATCTAAGCCCCAGTATAACCAGGGCCAAAAACTGTGTTCTTTCCACTATTCCAGAAGATAAGAGAAACAAAAGCAAAAATACATTTAATACAATGTGCGTGGTTATCACTGAGATGAAGAATTCCTGCTGTAGAAATAACAGAGTTGAAGTATAAGGTAAAAACAGGAAGCCTGATTAATGACTGACAGAAGAGACTGAATGCAATACTGCAAGCAATAAAGAACTACTATAACGTCTCTAGAGCAGGATATAACATAAAAAATCAGTACTATAGGAAGAGTAATCTAGCATTATTATTTAGATTAAATGAAGGAATAAAGATATTAGGCAGGAAGAACAGTTTGACAATAGTGTTAATCCAGATATTAAGGCGATTCGAAACTGCACTTTAGTATTCATACTAATTACTATTTTAAAACTTATTATTAAAGATTTCTGTCAAGGAAAATCTTCAGCAGATAAAATGGAAATGTTATTTGAGAAAGAATTTCCTCCATAATTAATAATCTCAAAAACAAAGATGAGATACTATATAATAAATCTATGCCATATTTCCTAGTGTGTGAAATTTGAAATTTTAATAGGAAAATAACAGAACTTCTCACTTCAGCTTAATTAGCACAAGTGCTATTAAAATGACGAGCAAATTATACCCTAAATAAGAAGAAAAGCAGAAATAAAGATAACAACAGAAATCAACAGAATAGAAAGACAAAAAACAGAAAAAAATTAACAAAGTTGGTGCTTGGAAAGATTAATAGAATTATAAACCACTAGCAAGACTAATTTTTTACAAAGGAAGAGAAAACACAAATTGCCAATATCAGAAACGAAAGCATGAATATCACTATCGGGTCACTGGAAGTTAAAAAGAAAATAAGGGACTATTATAAAAACAAAGGTAAAATCTGACAATGTAGGTAAAATGGACATACTCCTTGAAAAAATTTAACTTACCAAAATTGACATGAGATGAAAGAGAAAATCTAAAGTCACTAGGAACAGAAAGGTACTTCCTCAATCTGTAAAATTAATATTAATTTCACTATTATTCTCTTATAAGTGTATGTGGAATAATCCAGAGGCTACACGACTTTTGATATAGCAACAGAATGAATGCAGAAAGAGATATGAATCCAGCTGCCTTCTATTAAGCCAAACATTATCTTTAGAAAACTATAAAACAATGCTACTTGATGAATGATGGTTATCTCCAGGAACAGCGCCTATTCGATTGTTTGAGCTGCAAGCTGACTTAGCTGCTCTTTCCACGGAACACTATATTACTTGAAAGAAAACTAACCATCCAAACATAGTATAGTTATTCAGACATTACGGTTATGGCAGACGTTTTCTGAAAAATGAATGAAGTATGTCATTTTGAAGGAAAATAAGTGACAAAATTTGTTGCCAATGATAAAATGCACGTTTTTAAGCAAAAATTAGAATTTTAGAAATCTTCTACCCGCTACTGTGATCTTGACACTTTTCCAATATTTAAAAGACTTTGCCAATGAAATTGACAATGATATTAACAAATGTGGGGGGTTTTGGGATATTGAGTAATAAAATATGTCAACATTTAGAAGATGTGTATAACTCAGGGAACGAATATTTTTCAAGTAACCAACACATGGGCAAAAGAATCCGTTCAAAGAGCAAGACAGACCAATGGATTTTAATGTAATAGAATACCAAATGTTAGCTGATATGGGTTCAGAGTCTATAACGCAATTACCTTTAAGCAACAACCACTTGTCAATTTGGAATATGAGATCAAAAAAAGAAAATGTGCAGGGCCAGCCCGGTGGTGCAGCGATTAAGTTCGTGCGTTCTGCTTCAGGGGCCCGGGGTTCACCAACTTGGATCCTGGGCGTGGATCTACTCACCGCTCATCAAGTCATGCTGAGACGGCATCCCACATAGAAGAACTAGAAGGACCTACAACTAGGATAAACAACTAAGTACTAGGGGCTTTGGGGAGAAAAAGAAAAAAGGAAGATTGGCAACAGATGTTAGCTCAGTGCCAATCTTCCTCAAAAAACAAAGAACACGTGCAATTATCTGAAAAGGCTATTAAAATAGTACTCTCCTTCCCAAAAACATATCTATGTGAGGTCCAATTTTCTTCACATATTTCACACAAAACAACACGTCGCAAGAGATCAAATGCAGAAGCAGATATGAGAATCTAGCTGTCTTCCACTAAGCTACACATTAAAGAGATTTATAAAAATGCAAAACTAAAGAAAAAAACGTTTCAAACCTAAAAAAACTTGCATATCTAAATAAAATAATTACTTTCTTTAAGAGCTGTGCTATTCTATTATCTTTCAATCTCCTAAATGTGTTATTAGATACATATTTAAGTGAATTAAACTAAATTAATTCTGCTTTTTTTAATTGTATATCATAATTTTAAAATACATGCCCTGGGCCTATCATCCAACAGTAACTTGTACTCACTGGTATAGAAAATAAACTTAGATACATGAAATACTAACTATTCAATTTTTGGAAGGAATGAGCATCTATGCTCGAGCCATATATATATTACCATTATATATATTAGCCAATATATATTACCATTCAATTCAAAGACAGAGCAACAAAAGGTTTTTAGTTATCTCTATGAAAAAAGTAATAATAGGGCCGGCCCCGTGGCTTAGCGGTTAAGTGCACGTGCTCCACTACTGGCGGCCCGGATTCGGATCCCGGGTGCGCACCGACACACTGCTTCTCCGGCCATGCTGAGGCCACGTCCCACATACAGCAACTAGAAGGATGTGCAACTATGACATACAACTATCTACTGGGGCTTTGGGGAAAAAAAAGGAGGAGGATTGGCAATAGATGTTAGCTCAGAGCTGGTCTTCCTCAGCAAAAAGAGGAGGATTAGCATGGATGTTAGCTCAGGGCTGATCATCCTCACACGTACAAAAAAAAAGTAATAATAAACTATAATAAATCTGAACTCCAGTATTGGGTGGCCACTTTACTTATCCCTACTGACTTCAAAATAACAGAATCAAAGTGTTCTCATCAAAATGATCTCTATATTTTTCCAGCATTAGTTTTAAATAATTATTAATTTCATTCTAAATATTACTTATAACATATGTAAATGGTATAAAAAATAATACCCATACTCAGCTTCAGAAGTAGAACATTAATATTACCTTTGAGGTCCCCTGTAGACCACCGTCCCCTGCCCCCACACCCACCAAAGCAGCTACTCTCCTGAATTTTGTATTTTTATCATTCCCTTGTTTTTTCCAGCATTAACTTTTCGTTTAACTTATCTCACCTATCTACTCACTAAAGAGTAAGCATACTCTTCATGCCTTAAGGAATTCAGAGTCTAGGTAGAGAAATAGGAATGTAAACCATTCATTATAGTAACCCATTCAAGGAATATAAGGGGTTAAATGAGTATACCAAGGGAAGCTTCTAATTCTGTGTGGGGAGGTCAAGAAAGGCTTCACAGAGGAAGTGAAGTCTGAAGTGAGTTTTAAAGAATAAGTAGGCATTTACTAGGTAAAAGCTGGGTGCGTAGGAGAAGACCCTCTGTTAATTCCAAACGGGGAAAACACTATTGCCAAAGGACATAACAGAGAAATTGAATAATTCCAGCAACTACAGTATGGTCGGCACACAAAGTCTGGAAATGGCTGGAAAGGTTCATAGGGACCAAATCATCATGAGAAATTTGAAGTTTTTACTCTAAGCAAAAGGAACTAAGGGAGATAAATGGCTTTATCACTATGATTATTGTTATTGTTATTCACACTTCCCCATATCTATGCCCTGTGAAAGTGCCCCTCACCATACAGTGACTCTGGACTTGGTCAAATGACTTCCTTCGGCCAATAAGATAGTAACAAATTTGGTGGAGTGCTCACGTCCACTTCATCCCCCTTGCAGCCCTGCCTCTGACATGAGAACCTAGCCATGACGAAGTTGAGCAACTACATAGAACAGAGCCAAGTACTCTCAGCTGAAGCTACCCTAGACTAGCTGACAGCCAGCTGACTCCCGAAATATGAGCGAGCCCAGCCAAAACCAAAAGAATGGCCCAGTCAATCTGTAGACTTGTGGGCAAAATAAATGCTCATTACTACATGCCACTGAAGTTTTGTGGGTACATGTAATGTAACAGATAGAATATAATAGATACTGAAAAGGGACTGAAGCTAACCATAGGGTTTAAGCAGGTGTCACATGGCCAAATAAGTGTGTTAAAGACTGTGCTAACGAATGGAAAATAGATCGGGGGATCAAGGACAGAGGCAAAAACGTTTAAGAAAGAAACCATAAAGTTGGAAGCAGTGCCAAAAGGAATAGATAGTAAAAGACAGATCTGAAATGCAATATTGGATTCTAGAATTGTTGGAACTGAGGCACTAATTAGATATACTCTATAAAGAAGGGGGAGAATTTCAGGATGAATCCTAGACTTACTGCCAAGAATAATTACAGATGCAATCAACCTAGATTTAAAATAGTTTAAGAGAAATGTTAGGTATTTTTTTAGATCTGTCTTTATTTTTGTTAAGGATAGAAATAATCATTTCAGAAAATGGTACTTTAATACTGAAAAGCAAAGGCCATTTTTACATACTTTCACAGGGATAATAAATAGACATCAGAACTTTAAGATATCTTTGAAAAGATAAAAACTACCCAAATGATTAATCATTGGAATACACTGAGTATGCAAGAATCTAGTTTCCTAGAATTAAAGATATTCGACCAGATCTTTTTGAAATGGCATGCCCAGATTAAAATCAGTGGGGTCTTGAGTTAGGTCTTTTTCTCCCATTTTTCATTTGTAGCTCTTACTGTTTTGCTATAGTTTATTTTTCACTTAGTAATCTGCAACAGCTTAGATGAAGGGTACAATAAAAAATTCTATAAAGACTTGGGGAAAAAAAATTAATGAATTAATATTTGCTTTATACCAGTGTTTAATAATGCACTTACTTAACTCAGAGCCATAAATCCAAGCCATCTTATTCACCATGGAAATGCCTTATGTATATATGTATCAATAGATAGACATACATATGATTATATACATACAATTTTAGCTAAAAATAAAATATATATTACTCGTGAAAACCGATACATAGTCAAATAGTGAGGGACCAAAATAGCGAGATAGTGAGAATATCAAAAGCACATTTTTCCAGAGGAAATCAAAATAAGACGAATGGTCAAAATAAGAGTAGAGTGACAGGGACATGAGGAAAAAGATAGTTACACAGTTACATTTCCAGGTTAAAACAGTTAAAAACTAAGTATTCGATATCTATTTCTACTTATCTCTATAAGATAGTTTTGTTCATGTACCAGTAGCTGAAGAACCAGGTATAGAAGCTGGAATGCAAGAGTACTTAAACAAAACTTGTTCACCACAAATTCTTCTGCTACCACTGCTGACAGACATTAGAAAAGAATACAAATCATCCCGCAAAAAAAGTGCATACCCACACCCTTATCATAATACACATGGAAGAAAGGTCTGAGAACTCGCCTCTTTCTCAGTGTCTCTAGAGATACATGTCCACTGGTTGTCCTTCACGCTGTACGCCCAGAAGTCAGCAAGATCTTGTGTTCCATCCCAGCCACCAAACAAATAAACAGTCTCTACGAAAATTAGAAAACACGTGTAAAATAATAAACTTAAGGACAAAATTTAAGCACAGGCATCCAGACCTAGCCAGTTGTTTCTAAGATCATTTAAGAAGGTACATCTAAATAAACTTAAAAATGAAATTTTTAAACTGATAACATTCCAAAATATATACTAAACTAATATTTTCTAAATATTAGTATATGGAAAGGCTGATGCAGAACCACTATTTCAAGAGAGTTATAAAAATGAAGATAACTAGAAGGTGTTCCCTAAGATTCTGATTCCATAGGTCTTCAGTGGATAAAAAGAGTATGTATTTTTAAAGTATCTGAGGTGAATTTGACGTGCAGCCAGTTTAGGAGGTTCTGTGTTAGGCCACAAAAAGTTTATATTTACCACCTTCTTAACAATGCAGCTACTGACTGTAAAAAAATAGAAATCCCAAAGAAACATATTGTGTAAAATATAAAGACATCTAGCTATTTCTGAAAAAACTTCACATTAAAATTGTCTTCTATTGCAAAACCAAAAACAATGGAAACCAAAAACAATAGTTAAAACTAACTGTGAGTTGGGCTGGCCCTGTGGCTTAGCGGTTAAGTGCGCGCGCTCCGCTACTGGCGGCCCGGGTTCGGATCCCGGGCGCGCACCAACGCACTGCTTCTCCGGCCATGCTGAGGCCGTGTCCCACAGACAGCAACTAGAAGGATGTGCAACTATGACATACAACTATCTACTGGGGGGTTTTGGGGAAAAAAAGGAGGAGGATTGGCAATAGATGTTAGCTCAGAGCTGGTCTTCCTCAGCAAAAGAAAGAGGAGGATTAGCACGGATGTTAGCTCAGGGTTGATCTCCCTCACAAAAAAAAAAAAAAACCTAACTGTGAGTTAAAGTTAGATAGCTTAAGAATAAAGTGATGCATAGCCCTGGTATTCCTATGGAAACAGGGGGAAATTTTTCCAAATATACTGTGGTAGGTTTAACTCCTCTGAAATCAACCTTTAAGTAATTAATTTTTCTTTCTAGGTATCTTGAGAATTTGGTTTCTTCTAACTGTGAAATGTCTATTATATCCAGGGACTTTATCACTGTGACAAAACTGATTTATTGCTCAGTGAATAGTGAAAATCTTTATACATAACACTGTGTATCATCCATCCTTCTTTGTACTATAATAATAGTGCCTTTCCTTTCTTCAAATATTTCCCCCTTTATATATGTCTTATGTCTACCTGGTTACACAAACCCACCAATTATTTTTTAAAAAGTTAAATAAGACATTACAGGAAAACTGTAAAGCCATCTACTCTCTAACTGACATGGCTATAGACGTGGAGACTGTCATCTAAGTTATATTCCACCATGAAGGGTTACAATTCAAAGTGCACTTGGAAATACAGTAACACTGTTCAATAAAATTCTTGCCATTCATAGAGTTGGGCTATCTTCTAAGAAATTTTTGTCCCATTTTCATATAATTTCAAACTCTAAGTGAAATGTCCCATTCTATGCCCCAAGAACCTAGGGAAATCAAAACAATGCTTCTAGATAGGAACAGAATTGAGTTCTAGTGCTAACTGGGTAATGAAGTACAGGTCACAACCTCCCTGGGTCTTCGTTTTTTCATCTACAAAATTCTTAGTGTTGTGATGAAGTTCTTCAAACATAAGTTACATGAAATCATTCTGTCAAGCATGAAAGCATTTGTACCACTAAAACATGTACAAAATAAAAAATACTTCGTAGTTACTGAGTACCACAAATGCAATAAAAAAGTATTACTGTATCTAATTCCATGTCTAACTCCACACCTAGAAGACTTTTGCTCTGTACAAATGTGAAATGATGGCAATTATTTTAAACTATTAAAAAACTGTCATATTTCAGAACTATAAAACAATCCATTATCATTAGTTAAATAATATTCTGTTTCCCAAATGGCACACAGTAACGCCCAGATACTTAGAATTTTACAGGAAAAAAAAATTTAAAGAATTTACATCCGGCTTAAAAATTATTTGCCAAGGCCTCACTATAAAGGCAATTAACCCAATTAAATTCTGAAGCCTGGAAAGGGAAGGGGTATATAACTAAAATAGCAATAGCAATCGACCTTTTGTTTTATAGTGTTTCTGGGTACCCTCTGGATAAGGTTACCCTGGTTCATTAACTTTAATAACCCTTCCTCTTGGGCTCTGGGTTCTCAATGTTCTTTCTGAAAAGCAGGTCTCTTTGTACGCATAAATTCTCACAGCAAAGAAAACCCACATTTCCACAACAGCCTCATTGATAGCTGAGCAAAATAAAATCTGGCACAGAGCAAGCATCCCAATGGAATTAACCCAAGATGTCACTCTTGTTCATGAACGCTTTGTGGTCCTAGTTGAAGTTTAATAGTAAAACTGAATGAACTGGATAGAAACAAGACCTTCTGACATATCTGAACAAAATACCTAATAAAATTTTAATTAAATCATATAATCATTTAAGTCATTCAGAGATGAAATATTATCTAGAAACAAACACCAGCAAAAGTATTATTTAATGCATAAGGGATATCAAAAACTTTTAAAGACTATAAAAACAATTGGAGAGAACTGTAGTGAGAAGTAAGAAAGTAGAAAAAAGAAAATATTTGCAACAGGGTAATAGCTTGGTTTACTGGATGTCCATTCTCACGCTTATGTGTTATATATATTATATTACATATATATTATATGCTATTTATATTATATTTATATATATATGCTATTTGTATTATATTATGTTATATATATATATATATATATATATATACACATTCATGTACATCCCTGGGGCAGTACAATCCTCCCCGAGCAGGAGCCCTTTCTCTATATTTTTTTCTTAAAGGAGCACAGACTATAGAGGCTCTCCATTTCTCCCAGCACTTAGAAGAACGTTCAACCAATATTTTTTGAGTACTAATCATAATTGGCAAGGCAATTTAGAGAATAAAAAGAAAAAACATAGTCCCTATCCTCAAGGAGCTTACAATCTAGTCAAGAATACAAAAAAATACATAAATCACCATAATGCAGGGCAGACTAAGTGCCATAAGAAAGATAAAAAAGCACCCTAAGGGTTCAAAAGAGGGAAGAGAGTATACCTGGTTGAGGGGACTCAGGAAAAGTTTCACAGTGACAGTGGTATTTGGCCTATGTATCAGAAGGCAGCTTTGATGGCAGAACGGGGGACAAAGAGGACACTTCAAGCAGAGTAAAAAGTACAACAAAGGTATAGGGACAGAAAAACACACAAAAAGTGTTTTAAAAGGCATGGACTCTAAAGTCAGGCAGATCTCGGTTTCTTCATCTTCCATCGTTTTCTTCATCTCTAATATGGCACACAGTACCTATCAGATAAAGCTACTGTGAGAATTAAATAACGCATGCAAAGTAGTGAAAACTGTGTGATGAATAAATGCACTGTTCAATTTAAAAGAAGAACACAAGGAGCCGGCCCAGTGGCATAGTGGTTAAGTTCACACGCTCCGCTTCGGTGGCCTGGGGTTTGTGGGTTTGGCTCCCGGGTGTGGACCTAGGCACCGCTCGTCAAGCCATGCTGTGGCAGGCGTCTCACATAAAGCGGAGGAAGATGGGCACAGATGTTAGCTCAGGGCTAATCTTCCTCAGCAAAAAGGAGGAGGATTGGCATGGATGTTAGCTCAGGACTAATCTTCCCCACCAAAAAAATTTTTAAAAAAAAGAAGAACACAAAAGGTAGTAGGTGGAGATGAGGTTAAAAGACAAGTAGTGGCCAGATCATGGAAGGGGTTAAATGACAATATAAAGGCTTTGAACTCGACTGCACAGACAGTGGAGTAGCTACAGAAGATCTCAAGCAGAGATGTGACATGGTCAGATCTGAGCTTGCAGCATACAGGACTGACTGAAAAGGAAGAGCCAGGGAAAGAGAGGGAATGGAAGTATAGTGACCAATAACAGCCTATGTTCAAAATGTCAAACCAATTTCATCCTAAGAGACTAAATGAATCAATCACCAACTAATCAATCAGTCATTATTCAGGCCACAAAAACTAAAATTCAACCATCTTCTTTGGTACAGGTCTTTTTGGTACCAGTATTAAATAAACCTTACAGCTACTTACTACCACTAGTACTATCTACACATCTTATATACACTAAAAATAAGGCAGAAATGTTAACACATCGGTGTCTTCACACCATTTTGCACAAAGAAGGAGGCTTTTTATTTTATATGCCCAACTACAATATCTATGCTTCTACTCGGCTTCTTCTACTCAGATTCTTAGGGGTAAATCAGACTGTGCTGACTGCATAATCCTCCACAAGATGGCACACTATTTTCCTAATTAAATCCATTTTTTATGCTTTGAAACAGTATAGAATGCATATACTACGCACTGACACAGTGTGGGCCCAATCTTAGATAAAATTTTTGTGTCAAAAGGAAGAGGCAGGAGAAGGGTTAACAGGCTAGTGAAAGACGTTATTTTAATTACTACGACACAGAAAGAAAAACAAATGAAATGAAAAATAAAGTTTTAAAAAACACAAATTTCTGTTCAAAATAAAAATGAAACTCTGTCAGGACATTTAGTTTAAGCATTTAATCCTTCTGAAAGTGCAGTTAGTAAGATCTTTAACTGACATGAGAATTTTTAAAGAGACGGACAAATTAGAAAGGGAAAGATATTTTATACGTTCTTTAATCTTACCTTTAGCCATTCCCTTGAATGTTCATGACCTAGCAGATTATCAATTGGATTCATCTGCCTCCCTTTTTAAATAGAGCTATATTCCTACATAAAGCTATGATTACAAAACTATCTAGAGACTGATCTTTTGGGTGAATTCAACATATAGTTACCTTCCCCACTAAAAGGTTGTATTTTCTGCCTATGACAATATACTTTGTATTCTTAATTAGGGCTGTATTTCACAATTTCTTTCTGATAACTGTATGAAAGAAAAAGATTCATGTCATATGTAGCTACAGAAATATAGCCATATGAATATATTTGTAATTAACAATCAAAACTCATGTTTACCTATTTCTTTCAAAAGTTTCTTTAAGGACTATCAAGGAAAACTAATTAATTATGTGGTACCATATGTAAAAAAAAAAAAAAATGAGAGCACTTGCATATAATTGGCATAGAATAGTCAAAGGTTCAGATTTCCATAGAAGGGCTCTTCCAAGTGACAAGCAACACTCTTCAACTGCTTTTGTAGATACCAAATACTGGCATTTTGCCTGAGTCTTACTACCTATTCTGATTGAGAAAGGGAAAAAGGCTGGTACTGTAGGTTCTCAAAATTCAATGAAGAGTTACCCAACAAAAAACTGCCTGGTACAGTGGACATTTAAATTTTCATCTGAACAGACTTCCACATCGAAACAAAATAGACATGCCTTTTTTCTCTTTCTATTCACCTTACTTTACCCAGAGCTGAAACCCAATTCAGAGTTGAAGAATCTAAGTGGAGAGGTGCCAGGTACAGGGATTATAATCAATAAAACTGACACACGTTCAGTAGGACAACATACTACATTCCTTCTCCACCATGAATGATAGAATTCACTTAGGATGGAAGAAAGCTTTGAAAATTAAATAGTAAAATTTATGCCATCATGCACTTTTTTTTAATGGTCACTCTATCTTTAGAGCTGTGGCAAAATGAAAAAAAATTAAAGACTGAAAAAAGAAAATAAAATTTAGGTATTATTAAATTTTTAACACTTAAGAACAAGCTACATGAAACAGAGGGAAGCCATAATTGCTTTGAAATATAAGCCACTTTAAAGAAACTGAAATGAACTTCTTGAAATTTTACTCCAGTGAAGATGTTCTTAATTTTTTGAGTTGAGTCCCTTTGATGATGTGAACTCATTGATTCTCTTTCCAGAAAAATGTACATACAGACAAAATTTTGTATACAACTTCAATAGATTAAGAGCCCTTGCTCTGGAAACCTTCAAAATGCATACTTAAAATAATAACTGGGCTTCTCCAAACTATATTTCAGTACTTAGGCATCAGCTTTATAAAGATGAAACTTCCAGGTTCTTCAAACTCTACTAAACCTACCTAATGTTTATCAATAAAATTCTTAAATGAGTTTTAAATTTTTTTTCTAAAAATCTTAGAAGTATATTTATGGTTTCCCTTCCTTTCTAAAATATCAATTAGGACAATATACATAAATATACTGAAATAACATTGGTTAGTTAGAATGTGGGATTATGGGTGAGTTATTTTTTCCCTCAACACTACTTTTCAAGTTGTTTTAAATTATTTTTCAAAAATTTTTAAATTGTTTTAAAATATTTCCACTGTGAGATTCTGTCAAAAACATACACACACACAAAAACAAGGTCTCTAGACATACACAAAATTCTCTCAGCAGATCAGTATATATTGTATATTAATATGTTGCATATAAAAATAAATATATAAATAATATATACTTAATATGTAAATTCATTATTTCATTTAACTCTCACAATAACTTCTTATTCTCATTTTTATCATTATAACTCATTCAAGATTAAACAAAAAGTCAGTGGTAAAGTCAGGATTCAAACTCAGGGATGTCTAATACACACATGTCTAACATCCCCGCTTCCCATAAACACAACTCCCAACCACTATATTTGGTTGTTATATCAGTAAGACTGCACTAGAAAAGGTTCTTTCAAAGATTTATGATAAATACAATCTCTTTGAAGATGATTAAGATCAACCCAATGGTAGCAGTTATAAGAGGGCTCTGGTACATAAATGATGGGATAAATACTTGAAGTATATGAAAGCACCTTTGTAAATTATGCTATTGACAGTTTTATAATAGAAATAGAAAGATTTCTAGAGAAAAAATTCCAAGGATATCCCAGATTCTGCTCTTGTACCCAAATTAAATTCAAAAAGCACCAAATGTTACCCTAAAGAATGCAAAGTTCAATATAACGTTTAATTTTTCTACCTAGATCCCAAGGTAATGATAACTACAGCTTTAAGGAAGCATAGTCTATATACTAGAAAAGAGAAAGCAGAATCATCAGAAAATTTACATCTATTAGAATATAACCAACAACATAAATTCACCCCAGAAAAAATATTAGAATAAATGACATCATGACATAATCCATTCACCAAGGTTCACAGAAATATCAGAGTGCAGTCTCCAATTAAATATTTTTCTTTCCATTTGGAGAAAAATGGATTTTAAAATTTTGATTAAATTCAACAAATATTTAGTGCACATCTACTCCCTACCAGGCTCTGTGGCTATAAAAATAAATAAGGCAAGATCCTTATCCTTCCCCCCTCAGTAAGACACTAGCGGTGGGGGGCGGGGAGGGGGAATCTAATAGCAATGGGATACATAACACCTATACAAGCATGGAAATCCTCATAGTAAAAACAGTATGAATAAAGTGCTACATAAATATGAGAGGGAAATGATTATTCTGCCTGCATCTGGCTCTTGAACCCCAAACTAATATATCCAACTGCTTACTTGACATATCTGCTTGGAGGCCTAATTGGCATCTCAAACTTAATCTATCTTAAAATCGAGCTGCTGAACAACCCACCATATTTGATCTTCTTGTTTTACCAATCTTAGGGAATGGGTACACTATTTTTCCAATTGCCCAGGTCAAAACCCTGAGTCATCCTTCACTCCTTTCTCTCATACCTCACATCCAATCTGTCAACAAATCTGATCAACTCTATACGACACCTTTAAAAAACATCCAAAATCTGACCAATTCTCCACACTATCTATTACCACTCTAGTATAAACCAATGCTAGATCATCACTTCTCTGGTAACTGCTTCCTAAAAGGTCTCTCTACTTCTGCCCTTCACCCAGTTTGTTCTGTTGAAATGCAAAGCCAGTTCACAGCACGTCTCAAAATCCAACAATGTTTACCCATCTCACTCTGAATAAAGGCTCAAGTTCTTACAAAGGCCTAAAAGACTCAACACAATCTGGCCCCTCACTACCTCTCTGACTTGATCACCTACTATTCTCTTCCTCACACACCTCAGATTTAGCAATAAATAATCTGGAAAAAAGCTAAGACTAGGAGAAAGGTGGGCAACAATTTACTTTTTAACACTATTTCAATAATGAATACTACCTATGCAGAGTAAAGAATTTTATGTGAAATTTTATTTGAATACCTAGTTCAGCAGTATTTACCACTGAATGTCAAAAATTAATAGAGGTACTTAACCCTTTAAAAAAATATGGTAATGGGGGCTGGCCTGTGGCCTAGTGGTTAAGTTCAGTGTGCTCCACTTTGGTGACCTGGTTCAGTTCCCAGGCACAGACCTACACCACTTGTTGGCGGCCATGCTGTGGTAGCGACCCACATATAAAATAGAGGAAGACAGCACAGATGTTAGCTCAGGGCGAATCTTCCTCAGCCAAAAAAAAAAAAAAGAAAGAAAGAAAGAAAAAGGTAAGGAATCTTCCCAGCAAACTCCACAAAGGCAGACAAACAAAAATATTGCACACCATTTCAAGAGTATCATGGGCCCTCTGAAAGCCCATTCATGAAGCCTCATCTAAGAAAATATGGAAATACCAAAAGGATAGAGAATGGTGACAAAGGGAATATAGACAGCAATGGTTAGCGGAAAGGAAAGATTTGGAATGGCACAGTGTAAAATTTACTAGACGTTTTGTTTTGTTTTGTTTGTGAGGAAGAGCAGCCCTGAGCTAACATTCATGCCAATCCTCCTCTTTTTTTGCTGAGGAAGACTGGCCCTGGGCTCACATCTGTGCCCATCTTCCTCCACTTTATATGGGAACGACGCCACAGCATGGCCTGACAAGTGGTGCGTTGGTGCGCGCCCAGGATCCGAACCTGGGCCACCAACAGTGGAGCATGTGCACTTAACTGCTACACCATGGGGCCAGCCCCCTAAAATTTACTAGGCTTTTGAATAGTGTCTTTTTAATTTCTTTTGTTTTTTCTTGATCATAGCAGATTCCTGGATTACCCACTCTCACAACCAGACACCTGTTTAAACTTAACCTAAATCACAATTTCAGAGTCTTGTGAAAGTTCAAAGCTTTTACTACGACCTGTCCTACAGCATCTTTCCTTACATTTCTCTCTGCTTCCAGAAACCTGAATCCCCAAAAGCAGCACTCCTGCCCTACCCCAAACCTAACTACATCACCAGTTCACACTGGTGATATATATATATCAACTCCCAACTCGATTTTACTAGAGAAAACTTCTAAGATTTTGGTGAGGGAAAGAGAGTCATGTCACCAAGTGTGGCATTCTGCCATTTGCTGGCTCCAACACAAGATCTCTTTATGTTTCTCATTCCCTTTCTCTGGTCCTAACAAGTAAGTTCTTCGCCTTGGTATTGCAAAGAATAGTTCCTTCTACAATCAGGTCTCCTCAGCATTCTACTTTGTACCGTAAAGCATCTTCCCAAATAAATACAGTTCTCTTCCTAAAAGGAATGCTGGTGAATAAAATTTTCTCCAAATTATATACATATTAATCATAAAAAATTTTAATACTACATTTTAGAGAAGAAAATTGAAAACCACTGGTAGTTGTAACACCTAGACATAACGAATGTCAATATGTTAGTATGTTTTCTTCTAGTTTTCCCCTCTATGGTCAACAATAAATTTTAAAAGAATCATCACTTCTAACCCAATTCCCATTTCAAGATATCAAAATGGAGATGAGAGGTCTCAAGTAGCATCTTCTTTGAAACATACTGTTTAAACTTTTTTAAAAACCAAAAGGAAAAATTCCACACTAACATGTTTTATACGCCATCCCTATTACTCACACAAAGGATCACCTGAATCTGTTAAACCCTTTCAACCTCAACACTCATGTATAGTCACTACTGTTTCCACACTATAAGCGATAATGGTAACATATTGATCATCAAGCCATTTGAGTTATGGGCAACTTTATATTAATTGGCCATCCATGATTATTTACTTATACTAGACTTTATGTTTTTGGTTCCTTTTAAAGGCTGAAAGTCTAGTTTGACCATCACCCATAGGCCTAAATAAAGCATGACCCAGCATTCAGCAAGTTTAAAAAAAAAGCACTGAAACAGATACAAAAATGGCTCCAAAATAAAAATCCTTCTACTGATAGGATAAGTCCCTAAATTTTCTATGGTAGAAATATTTGCTTAAAAATATATTTCCAAAGCACTTCTATTACTTTTTATAAACTAGTGCCAATACTAGAAGTATGGATACAGGTCAATTTTTCTTTGTAGACCTTTGTTAACCTATATAAATCCTCAAAAGGTATCAAAAAGAGACTTTTCCTTTAAAGATCCCATCTAGAGTAACATCTCATAACTATAATAGTCATTCTTAGTATGCTTTCTTATAATTATTGTTTCTAAAGCACATCAAGTAAATATTCATTCTTTTCCACTCTTTGAAATATTTTTTTAAAGAGAGTGGGGATAAGGACCTTGACCACCAAGAGTCTGCTGAAATCTTACCCTTAGTGCATAAGACAAAGATATCACAGAAAAATATTTGGACTTTTATCACTCTACTGTAATGACTTTTATCACTCTACTGTAATTATTTCACTTCAAGGATCTCTTGACCTGAAAAGTTAGCTTTTAATCCTCAACGACTCTGCTCACACTATTCTGTCAGGACATTTGCCTATCATTTGAATCTCTTTATTTTCCATTTTCAAATCTCATGGATTATTTTTTTAAAAAGAGGAAAATTATTTTCTCTTCTTTTACACACGTACTTTACCTATTGCGTATGGCCTAGCTCCCATAATAATCAACACAGTAAGCACTATGAAAATTCCTTCTGCTCTCTGATAAGGTGAGCATTAACGGTTAAAGTAAACCATATTACTTTCAGATTTAGGGAAAGCAGCATTTTGTTTCAAAAATGCAAGAAGCTTTTCAAGTAAACACTCTTCTTTAGTATATTACTAGCAAATTTTTAAAAAAGCATTTAAGAATATTTTCAGTATGACTGAAAAAGAAAAGCATTACAAATTCCACTGTATGTTCAAAAAAGAGGGAAAAAGCTACTGTAGACAATCTAAACACAAATTTTCATCTCTATTTTCATAAAGTATTTAACCTTTCTGGATTAAAAAAACCAATTTATATATAAATCTGGTTCTTTAATATATAAGCATATGTATATTTACTGGACTCCCAGGTAGAAAAAAAAAGATGCCTAAGACTCTACAGCTGAGTCAAACCTATTTCTGTGGGAGGAAAGGGCTTTGGGGAAGAGGGGTCAAGAATAGGAAGGCAAATCCTACGCCCTGAAATAAACCTTTTCCAAAGTGACCCTAATAATACTCTTAAACCAACTCACAGGTTACTATACAAATTTAGCAGTTAATTTTAAATGAAATATTATAATTTCTCTTCTTGTTACTTACAAAATATTTGTGAAAATACATTAATCCCAAGAAGATTACTATCTGTATAGTAAATTTTTTATTCTTAATTATTTTGTAATGTGAGTCAATAAAAACTATTTATTCCTGATGCACTATGCGTCAGCATAACACAATAACAGAACTGAATATTTATTACACTTGGAAAAAGTAAAATATCACTTGGATGGATATTTTTTGGCACTCTATGCAGTAAAGTTTTCTAAAATCAAATCATAAAATTATACTAAATTTTTGGTATTATTTGCTTTTCAAGACGGTAATTTGAAACCTATTATAATTTTAAAATTAACCTCTAAATATAATGGTATTTAAGCTGACCTAAACTGTAGAAACCTAAGGAAAATTTCTGGTATCAAGTTACAGAATAGGGCCTGCCCCGTGGCTTAGTGGTTAAGTGCGCGCACTCCGCTGCTGGCGGCCCGGGTTCGGATCCTGGGCGCGCACCAACGCACCGCTTCTCCGGCCATGCTGAGGCCACGTCCCACATACAGCAACTAGAAGGATGTGCAGCTATGACATACAACTATCTACTGGGGCTTTGGGGGGAAAATAAATAAATAAATAAAATCTTTAAAAAAAAAAAAGTTACAGAATAAAATCCAAAAGGTAGCAAAAAAGAATAACTAAAGGAAATTATTTATAGGCTTGTTAACAGTGTTTAGCAATTAATGGATATACCAACACTTAAGCTACCTAATTTGATATTCTCTCCTTCTAAAAATATATCTTAATTCTCTTTTATTGCAATAATTCTCATATGATGGCATTAAAATATAAATGCACTGAAAATCTGGAAATACTCCACAGTTTACTATGAAAATCAAACACATATAAAACTACACACACACGCAGCTATAAAAGGCTGCATATTACATTTCTTTTAGGTGATCTAATTTCATTTGTGCAGCAGCAGCCTCCTCTCCCTCATGTGCCATTGTCTAGTTTACGTTATATCTGTGGCTAATGCCTATTTTCTTTGCTACTCGGTTATGGCCAATAACATTTAACCTTTGTAATGAATGGAAAGAAATATATTCATGTTTACTTGATATTTAAAAATGCATAATTTTTTTTAAAATTTGCTTTCCACTGCAAATATTCCTCACCTGTTTGAACATCAATAACCATCTGATGGCCCCCTCTCATTCCTGGTCGGTTATCTTCTCCATCACCTGAAATAGAAACAATATTTTCTTTTCAAGGAGTAACAGAACAACTGCAAATCCAGAATCACAAGTCTGTAATGAGTAGTAAAAATAACACACATTTATTCTTTCAATATTAAGAATAAGTAAAAGGGGGCCGGTCCAGTGGCGTAGTGGTTAAGTTCACACGCTCTGCTTCGGCGGCCCAGGCTTCACAGGTTCAGATCCCAGGCATGGACCTACACATCTCTCATCAAGCCATGCTGTGGCAGGCGTCCCACATATAAAGTAGAGGAAGATGCGCACAGATGTTAGCCCAGGGCCAATCCTCTTCAGCAAAAAGAGGAGGATTGGCAACGGATGTTAGCTCAAGGCTAATCTTCCTCACCAAAAAAAAATAATAATAATATGTAAAAGGACTCATAAAAGAAATAATATGACTTAAAACTATGTTTATAATAATTATCTTGTTCTTTTTTCCAATTGCTTTCAGGCTATTAGTGCAATTGGAAGCTATCTTCAATGTATTTATGACTAATGCCATAAATCAGCAGACATAAGATATCCCACAAAAACATGTCAAAAATCTCCAAACTAAATGGAGTGACAAAGTGAAAGCGGAAAACAATTACAGAATTAGATCTCAGTTCCATATTCCAGGCACAGTTTATTTGTATAATGAGCAGTTTTTTTTTTTTGGTGAGGGAGACTGGCCCTGAGCTAACATCTGTTGCCAATCTTTCTCTTTTTGCTTGAGGAAGATTGGCCCTGAGCTAACACTGTGCCAATCTTTCCTCTACTTTGTATGTGGGTCATCGTCACAGCATGGCTTGATGAGTGGTGTAGGTCCACAACCAGGATCCAATCCGGCAAACCTGGGCCACCGAAGAGGAGCGCACCAAACTGAACTACTACACCACCAGGCCAGCCCCATAATGAGCGGTTCTCAATTTCATAAAACCAGATACTAAAAAGTAACATGTTATCAAGTTTTATATTAATGATAATTTCCTTACTGTATTAATTTTGTGCCAATATTTCAGAAACCACATAATTTACCAACTATTTTAACTTGAGTACTGACTAAGATAATCTAAGATTTGCTTCCATTTGATTCTTACTTCCATCACAGAGCTTAATAGGCAGGTTTTAATATAATCAGTAAAACTTTTAAATTTATGTAGAGGAAAACTATTGTTCAACTTATACCTAATCTTACTTTATACCAAATCTCATATAAATGAAGAAATAACTTTATTTCAATGGTTCAATAGGTTACAGGATTCTAATGTCTTACTTGATATAAACCGGAAAATCTAAGGTTTTCTTTATAACTCTCCCATTAGTTGAAATACAGTCATACACCGCATAATGATGTTTCAGTCAACAACGGACCACATACATGACGGTGGTCTCATAAGATCAGTACCATATAGCTGGGGTGTGTAGTAGGCTATACCATGTAAGTTTGTGTAGGAACACTCTATGATGTTCGCACAATGACGAAATCGCCTAACGACACATTTCTCAGAACATATCCCTGTCATTAAGTGACACAAGACTGTATATTACTTTGGCTAATAACTTTCCCTGTATCAGCTTTCTCCTATATACAATAGAGAACATCAAACTTTTCACTAATTCCACAGGGGTACTACAAAAAGACTGAAGTGTCAGTTCTTATATACAGAAAATAAGATGTAAAACTGAAGCTTTTCATTACTACTGTATTCAAGGGCTAATCATTCAGAAGTCCTCTGGAAATTCTTTCTTCTTTCTCATAGTTAGGTTTAGATTTTGCAGCTCATCATCATTGAAATTTTGCCCTTGTCTTCCTTCTTCCCCTTAATCAGTCAGTATTGCCACTTTAAATAATAGATTAAGAAAATACTAAAATAAATTATTCTCAGTATGTTTGCATTTTGTATATTTAATCCATTAGTTTTCAAATACACAATTACAGTCTGTTAGCTACAACATGTGTTCTTGTGAAGAAAATCAGCTCATATATGTCTGACAGAATAGGAGAATGATGATCATATAATGCAGAAATTATGGAGGTTCATAAGCAATTTCTCCACATATTACTGTTTAAAACCATCAGGGGATAGCTTTCTCAAATTAAAGAGAAGACCTTAGCAATATATGAAGACCATGGGGAAAAAGCTTAACATCCAGAGAACTGCCTTCCTTTCATGCAAGTAGTTGCATTAAAAAGTTGCTATACTTTCCACTATGTTAACCATCCGGCACAGCAGTGAGTACAGATGAACAAGTGACAAAAACTTCCCCCTATATGAAAAAAATGGGTTAATGAAGACTACACCCTGGATCAGATGTTAAGTTTTGATCAAAACAGTCTTTATTAGAGGCAAATGCCCTCTGAGGTCTATAGCTCAAAGAAGGAAGCATGAGCCCCAGGTTTAAGGCTCCAATCTCACTGTGATGCTCAATATAAATACCTGTAAAGATTTAACTATACTAGTACTTATTTTTATTAGGATTACTAGACTAGTTTTTATTAGTATCTGGTTATAAAGTTCCATAGATTTAGAATGGTATACCCCATTTCTACTTTTCTCATAAACCCTATTAGCTTTTGTGAGCAATTTTGCAGAACTTAAGGTTTTTCAGGAACACATATGGCATTACAACACAATAGCCTATAATTTTACAGTGTCTCTATAAAAGCAGTTTATGATGGTATTCTGTGTAAAAACTGCCCACAGTTTTTATAGTAGTAAAACAAAAGGTTTAAAAGAAAAATGTAAGATAAACTAACTCTGCCATCTAGTTAAGTAATCTATGTCTTGTTTTAAACATCTGCTTTTCATTAACAGACTAACGAGTTTCACATTAACTGTGAAACTTGAGCTACCTTGGGAAAAATGAAACTGAGACATTAAAGCAAAAGCACCCACCACCTAGAACATACGGCTTACCTTTGCTGCTTTTGGGAATGATTTGACTCCATCGTGGCTTATACTCCTGTTGACTGATATACTGATTGAACAAGCCATCTGCAAATAAAGAATGAGAGAGAATTACACCTTAATTAGCTTACATTTTTTATTATAACAAAAAAAGACAAAAATGTAGAAGCCTAGATTAAGGGAAATTACTCATAATATCATTAACACAATAGCACATTTTCATAAACTATGTGTCACTTCAGTTTTCATGCTACCTCAGATATGAATAGTAAAATATTAATTGACACAAACACGTAAACAAACTGTTTTAGTGGCAGCTCATATTAAACTTACTACATTTTCCTCGTTTTTCACTACTATACAAGAAAACTAGAGAAAAAAATGGGAGCTCCAACAACTTTGGTCTAGGCTCTTATAACCTTCAGGAAAAAACTAAATTAATCCTTTAAAGTAAAAACTCCATTTTTACATAGTTTCTTTGAGTAGAAAACTACATAGAGATAAAAGTACGAGTAATAGTAATATAGTTATGGAATACTTACTAAATGTTAGAATCTGTGCTGTCTTACTTACCTAATTCTAAAAACAACCTTATGAATCAGGCATTGTCATTTCCATTTTACAGATGGGGAAATGTGTTTTTAGAAAATTAAAGAATTTAACCAAAATCACACAGCTCTTCGGTGGTGGGGCTGGGACTCATGTTTCACTATGCTTTACTTACTTCTCAATCTGCTTCATTAATAAATTCTTAATCTACTTAAGAGGAGTTGTGTATACACTAGTTACTATAATGGTCATGGAGACTGAACTCCCCACATACATCCATTCTACCCCAAATAATTATCAAGCCCTAATCCCATGGTCCTCAACAAAAGATTAGTTTCAGAATGGTATGGAACCAATTCTGGCTAATGAAACATGAGGATCTTCTAGGGGGCCTTAAAGAAATGTTTCTTTACTTCTCAATGGACATACAGAGAAGAAAAATCTACTTTTATTCCTCTGGAAATCTTCATATCTATATGCAATGTACACAACTGCTACAGCCAATTTGTAGAGGTATGAGAATGAAGTCAATTCTACAATGATGACAGAGTACAGAGAGATAAAGAAAGTGCATACTGAATGGACCAACCATGAAATCTACCTTACCTCTGGATTTCTTGTTATGTGATATAATAACACTTTCTTAGTTTTTAAACTAGGGTTTTCTTTCACATGAGCCCAAATAGATTATAATTTATAAAGTTACCTTTAGTATAAATTATGTCATTTGACTCTGATTTCAATCTGAATAAAATTTTTCCCTTTTGCTTCATTTAGTCACTAAAAGCAAATACTTCTCCAAAAAATTTATAAGTAAAACTGTTCTCCATGGCTTGTATACTCACCAGAGAATGTAATTTACAGAAACCTCTCTAATCTCCTTCTTTTCTGGATAATTATGAAGCTCAATTGTAACCACACCTTCCAGCTTTCAAGTCTTTTCAGATGGCTTTAACTGCAAACTTCCATCTCACACACTCATCTAGTTTCTCTTTTTCTTTGGCTTTGGAATTTTTCAAATTCTTGCAAAAAAAAATAATTTCTAATATTCTTTTTAAAGTAGCACTCATAAATTAGCATTTATATTTTAACTGTTAAAGTAAGGGGAATCAGTAGATTCACAACTTATTTTAGTGAAAGTGTTTCTATCATGTAATCTACTCCCCCATGGGCTTTTCTGACAATTCTTGCCCCATCCAGCCTACTCTGACCAATACTCTTCCCCCATTACAAGAGTTGGAAATCCTTTTTATCAGATAAAACATTGTGGGGCTCCTATTAATAGTAATGATGATAGTAAAAATATTAATTATAAATTTAGAATTACATAGAAATAAGACATAGTAATTAAATTTTATTCAGTTTTGAGAAAGGGACACAAAAGTTAAATAACCCTCTTTAAAAAACCTTAAATAGAGAAGATAAAATTATTCAATAAAGACAATGATTTTAAAATATACATTAATTCTCCATAACGGCTAACTGAAGAGGAGAAAGAAAGAAAAAGTAAAAGATGGGAATATGTAGAGATGAGTAGAAAACTGAGGGAGATAAGGAAATTGTAGACATGAAAAATACAAAGCAAAAACAGAGAAAATTAGAAAAGTAATATATTTCACATTTTTTAATAATAACCAATTGTCACACTACCTAAGTCTCCCATACTAATTAGTTACATGACTTTTGATAAGTAAGTTCCTTATCTGTAAAACTGGTGTTTAAGAGTTGGACAGAGCCTGAGGTTCCTTCCAAATTCTGGCATACTAGGATTCCACCATTGTTAGAACTAATATATTTACTGGAACTATGTGTGTCTGGCTAATTCTACCTTATGTTCATCTTAGAAAAGTCTCCACCTTCTCTTTCCCCTTAAGTCTTCTGTAACTATTCTCAAAGAGAAATCACAATCCACTGGGAAGAAATTTTTCAAAGACCTTCCAGGGCAATGATCAAAGCAACAGTTCTAATCAGATGAACGACCGTATCCCTGATCTTTAAAGTCACTCTAAACATCGCAGGTAAAATTAAAGTCTCTAATTGCTTCTTCAACCAGTCCTTCTGTCCCCACTCTTACTAACCTGAAAAGCTTACAAATACTCTACTCATCAAGATCTTTACGCTGTTTCGCTTCTATCAAATGCAATTGTCCTAAGAAAACACTGTCAGTAATTTTCCAAGTTAAAAAAACAAACTCTCAAACATGATGCAACTTTTGTAAAATAATTTTGTAAATACAGACACACATAATGGAAAAAATATAACACTGACATACACCGAAAAGTTAAAAGTGATGTTCTTTGGTTGGCTGGATTAGGATGGTTTCGGTTTTTGATTTGCAGTTTTCTTCTTTGTACTCTTCTGTTTTCCCAATTTTTTGCATTGAGCATTAGCAGAAGAAAAGTCACAAAACAAGTAAATATGTGGAACTATTTTCTAAACTTTGGAAGAACTTTGTAACATATTGTTATCACCAATATAAGCCCATTTTCACACACTTCATTACCCTGAAATGTCCCTTCTTCACAGCTCTCTAGACACAGCACACTAGACATGTTTCTACAAGCAGTGCTTTGTACATGGACATTAGCTTGTTTTAACAAGGACAGGGAGCCAAATATGCCCAGTGGATTTATAATCAGGCTTGCAGAGGATACTACTTCCAAAATTTAAAATATTAAGTACTCCAAATTTAAAATACTAGAAATTATGATCTTACCCTAGATAGATAAGATTAATCTTCTCCTGAATAATGACAGTTAATAGCATAACATCAGAGATGCCCAGTATATAATAAATGCTCAGAATAGAAAAAAAGCAGGGGGTGGGGGACTTTCCTAGCCACATTGGTTGACACTTCCTTTGAGTCATCTTAATGTGACTAAGTTCCTTACATTAAAACAGACCGCTCATAAAACTCCTACTCCCAATAAAGCATACTTCTAGTACCAACTGGCACCCTGACAAGTCACACTGTCTTGCGGAATACTGAAGTAAACATTAAAAAAAAAATTGCCCTGGGAACTTTTTAATTTGCCTCCTTTTCTCTCTCATCAATTCCTTTTCTCTTTGCTAGTCTAAAGGTCACACAATTCTCTTTGGTATCCCTTACTCTGCTGTGAAGACTATTAGAAAACCCGAAGAAAATTATTTAGATATAGCATTATCAAATCTGGAAGTAATTTTTTAAAAAGATCTTACCAATGAAGAAAGACCTGCTGTGTACCTACTGTGTGCAAGACACCACACAGGTTAACTCACTTCTTAAAATAAACCTATGCAATAGTCATTGTTAATTATTGCAAAGATTAGAAAATCAAGGTTCAGAGACGTTAAATAACATGCCCAAGAACTCTAAACAAAAGGTATAAAAGCCTAATTCCAAAGTCCAACATCTTTTCAACTCTTCATAGACTGCATGTAAATACAGATACACACATATAAAAGACTAACACACTTACATAATAGACTAGTTTTTTAATTACAATCTAAGATAAAATACTATAATAACAGACATGGCAAAATTTACCTATTCAATAACACTTGAAAAAAAGCAAGACTTTGGGAAACAAAACTCATTATACCAGATAATTCTACTATAATATTAAACAAATCCAATAAAATAAAAGAGGAATAAAACTAACAGTTGAAATATACCATTTATAATTTAAATGAAAAGATGTAATCCTTCTCTTAAATAAAGACCTACTGGCTACTGTGGCTAAAGTTTACTTTATATGTTTTGTTTCTTCTCTAGAACATTGGTTTGCGACTACTCCAGATCACTTACTTAACAGAAGCATTCCTATCAGTTGGAAGTTGTTCCATATAAGCAATGGCTAGTTTGAGAAGCTAGGTGCTCTACCAAAAAACAAAAACAAAACAAAACACCTCTTCTTTTGGAGAAATCATGACTTAACAGAAGACACAAAAGCTAGAAACTTATAAGTTCCAGCCCTCTCACATCCCTCTACACTACAACTATCCAATTCTATTATTAACTTCTTGACATTCTTTCATTTTATAATATTAAACATCTAACCACTCCAAACAAAAAATACTACAACGACTCAAAAAAAAACTATGTTGTACTTTGCAGAGAAACATGATAAATTAAAGACTACCCTCATTTAATCTATTCTAATACATACTATTGCCTCTTGCCAGAGAAACTGGGTTATCAATAAATAGTCGAGATCAGATTACAGGTTATATTTAACAGCTATTTTCAATGAAATAACATGCTTGAGAGTCTTCTTTTATACTTTCAAAAAGAAAAGCTGTAATGCAAATGTTTTTGTATTACAAAAACAGGTGCAAGGACTTTATCTGGTTCTGGTGGTGCTGGGGAACACATCCTCTGTGGTCAAGGATCTCAATTTGGATGAAACCACCCAGCTATGGCTTTGCAAAGGTCACCAAAATCGTCAGTAGGTCAAGTTAGCATCCCACTTTACAGGAGAAGAAACTGAGGTTCAACGAGGTGAGCAGTTAGGCCTAAGGTCTTACAACGGGAAAAGATTTGAACCCTTCTCACTGTGCCGTCTAAACCTCAACTTCCTGATATAAATGGGGCTCATAACCAGACTCCTCTCCCCAATCTCAAGACCTTTCCTCCTGATGTCCTCAGAAGAGATGTAGGCTCACATAACTTAAGCTCTGTCCCACTAGATCCCAAACCCACTGCCAAGTCACACCCCTCTTCAGGCCTTTGCCCTCTCTGACCTTCGACTGGAAAATTTAGGTTTGGTAAACAGTAAGTTCTGTTTCAAACCTGTTAAGAGACATGCTAAAGGAACTTTACTTTTTAATAGAACAAGTTTAAATTCTAGAAATCAAACAGCCATAAGTTTGAAATCCTTGAGGCAATAAAAATGATGCCAACATTAAAGCAGGGTAAAGATATTTTCAGGGCTGGCCCCGTGGCTTAGCGGTTAACTGCGCGCGCTCTGCTACTGACGGCCCAGGTTCGGATCCCCAGGCGCGCACCGACACACCACTTCTCCGGCCATGCTGAGGCCGCGTCCCACATACAGCAACTAGAAGGATGTGCAACTACGACATACAACTATCTACTGAGGCTGTGGGGGGAAAAAAAAGGAGGAGGATTGGCAATAGATGTTAGCTCAGAGCCGGTCTTCCTCAGCAAAAAGAGGAGGATTAGCATGGATGTTAGCTCAGGGCTGATCTTCCTCACACACACACACAAAAAAAGAATAGTTGGGGGAAAAAAAAAAGATATTTTCAAAATACATTGCTTTCAGCACCTTGTTTTAACATTAAAGAACTCCCTTTCAGGTATCTAAAAACAAATAAAAAGTTGACACCCCTGCATCCCACATAATCTCACCATGTTCCTTATATTTCTAAGTCTTGAAAGTGCTTGCTAATAAGCCTTTTGTTTTGGTATACTTACTTGTACATGTTCTATATGATTCAGCAAAAAAATTTAGGCTCTCTATTGAAACAATGACATTCTCATCTACAAAAATATGAACACCCATTACACTGTTTTCAAAGTCTCAAAAACAAATTAAAAAGTGACGCATTTAAACATGCCTGTGAACTATCTAAGTTTAAAAAACTACTTCTATGTTTTAAGAGGAAGTCAGGAAGTTGCTAATATTTCTACATCTATTTTTGACAAAAATCTAAAGCAGGAAGTCAGAAGGGTCTGATAAAAGTAAAACTATCCAAAAGAAATGAAAATATCACTTAAGAGAAAGCACACTAAGACCCAGTAGCTAACAATTTTCAAACTATTTCAAGTCTCCAGGTCCAACATCACCTCATTTTTTCCCTAAAATTATGACTATAGTAAGTAAATACATTTCATAGAGTCCTAACTAGGCACAAGCTGTTCTTGCCTCCAATAGTGAATACTCTCTTAAAAAGTACATGATTTAAAAAATGACACTTAGGAAGGAAGCTTTTACTAAAAGAAAAGAATAACGTTCAAACCTCATCCAAGATCACAAAAAAAAAGCATAGATAACAGCACTGTTACCTATACCCAAACTTCTATCAAACTGATTTCTCACAAAAACAGAGACTACATTCAAAAGAAAAGATTAAAAATTCACTTATAGGTAAATAACTTGTAGAGTTATTAAACTAACACTCTTTTACGCACAAAATGAGAAATACGGCACAAAGGCTAATAAGAGTTAAGAGAAGGGAGAGCAAGTGAGGTGCGGGAATAATAAAAGAAGCTATCTTGAAAGAGATGGCCTTGAAGAATGAGTTGGAAGTGAATAGTAATGAAAGGGAAAAGTAATCAGGGAAGAGAATACAGCATAAACAAAGGCACAAAGGGATGAATGAGCAGGAATTATGGGAAGAAGCCATGTTTCAGGAAGCTGTCTGGCAGTCAGGTGGGGAAAAAAAAAAGAGAATTTATGTTATGAGTACTGCTGAGAAGAAACACTATCCTAAGAGAAAAGCAATATCATAAGGAAAAATCTTGCTATCCTGCAACACAGACCAAGCTCCTGACCCACAAGAACCTCCTTAAAATAGTTAGGAAAAACTCATCTCATTCAAAAAGTAATAATACTAAAAAAGAATCAACTCAGAATTTATACAAAGATAAAAAAAGGGAAAGGAAAAAAGAAATTTTAAAAAGTGGCAAAAGAATCTGATTCAACAAAAAAATGTAGGCATGTAATAGATGAAAATGGCCAAATATTTTCCCATGAATATAAAAAAGTTAGGTAAGCAACACTCCTTATAAAACATGAGCACAAATTAAAGATACAAACAGTTGGAAAGCAGAGATATAAATAGTTGAAAAAGACACAGCAAGACAACAAAAGCAAATAAAACATGAATTGTCCGAGTTAAAGGAAAAGAGGAAGGAAAAAATGAAAACATCACAGAAAAGAAGACCAAAGTGTAAGAAAGAGAGAACATACTATTAATATAGTAATGGAAATGAAGTAAAGGATTTAAAAAAGCCTGAAAAATTAACATAAATGTGTAGCTAGAAAGAATAAATGAGAAAATAAAAGACAGACAAAGGCAACATACATTTAATTGAAAGAAAACCAAAATACATAATAGTTAACAGGGCTGCCACATTGGAGACACCCTGTAATATAACTATAAAATAACATAAAACAAAGATAAAATATTTAAAGAGCCTAGGGAAAAAGAGAGATTACATTCAAAGAAGCAACAGTCAAATGATACCCAAAATGTACTAGAAGAAAACAACTGTCAACCTACAATCATATATCCAGCAAAAATATCCTTCAAGAAAAGAGATAAAATTTTCAAGCAAACAAAAACTGAGAGTTAATCTGCATTACAAGAAATTCTAAAGGATGTGCTTAAGGCAGAAGGAATATGACCCTAGATGTAAGATCAAACATGCAAACAGTAAGGAAGAGGAAAAAAAATAGTAAATATTTGGGTAAAATTAATGGACACTGACTGTACAAAACAAGAATAGTAATATTTTATAGGGCCCTTGAATATGGTATCAAAATAAAAGACAATAATAGCATATGAGTTGGAAGGTGAGTAGATGGGAGTTGAAAGTCCACTGAGTCCTTGTATGGGAAGAGGAAAAATGCACTGATAAATTTTGTTAAGTATGTATACTTGTAATTTCTAGACTAATCATAAATAAAATATAAACAGAGTGTGTTACTTCCAAACAGAGAGGGAAAAAACGAAAAGATTAAAAAGCAAAAAAAGACAAGAGACAACAACCAAAAAAAGAAATAAAGAATAGACATGACAAAGTAGATAAAGTAAAATGGTATTTAACCCATATATTTACCAGTAATTCAATCATGTAAGTAAAATAAATGCTCAAATCAAAGGGCAGATTTTTTAAAATATCCAACAAAATTTAAAGGAGATATTTCTTTGAAAAAAGGATACAGAAAGTCTGAAAATAAAAGGCAGAAAAAGATATGTTATGCAAATACTTACCAAATGAAAGCAAATGTCTTAATCTAAGACAATTTATACCTTAAGGCAAAACATTACCAGAGATAAAAAAACATATTTCATAATGATAAAACATTTCATTCAAAATAAAAAAATTTAAAATTTGTATGCATCTAGAAACAGAGCTTCAAAATATATAAAGCAAAAACTGACAATTCCATAATCATAGTGGGACATGTTAACACATTTTTCTTAGTAACTGAGAGAATCAGACAGAAAATCACTATTGGTAAAGCAGATTTATGCAACATGATTAGCAAATTGGATCAATTAGACATATATAGAACATTGTCCCAACAGCTAAAAAATTCACATTCCGTCCAAGTATATCTGATATATTTATAAAAACTGAACAAAGTGGGCCATACAGTCTCATCAAATTTCAAAGGACTGGAATCAGTACAGAGTATGTAATCTGACCACTATGCATTTATGTTAGAAATCAGTAACAAAGAAAATAACCAGAAAATCTTTATGTATTTGGAAATTAGAAACTACATTTCTATATAACTATGGCCCACAAAAGAGCCATACCATTTCATAATGAAATTACTGAACTGGACAAAAATGAAAATACTTCACATCACAACTAAAAATAAGTAGAGGGAAATTCATATCCTTAAAGGAATATATGGGAAAATAATAACAAACTCTGAAAATTAATAATCTAAGCATCCTTCTCAATAAATTATAAAAAGATAGCAAATTAATCCCAAAGAGAGAAAGAAGACAACATTAAACATAGAGCATAAGTCAAAGACATTATAAATATCAGAAAGGGGGGCCGGCCTGGTGGCGTAGTGGTTAAGTTCACGTGCTCGACTTCAGTGGCCCAGGGTTCGCAGGTTCGGATCCCAAGTGCAGACCTACACACCGCTCAACAAGCCATGCTGTGGCAGCGTCCCATACACAAAATAGAGGAAGACTGGCACAGATGTTAGCTGAGGGATAGTCTTCCTCAAGCAAAAAAGAGGAAGATTGGCAACAGATGTCAGCTCAGGGCCAATCTTCCTAACCAAAGAAAACTCAGAAAAGATCAATAAACCAGAAATTGGTTCCCTCAAAAGACCAGTGAACTTGATAAACTTCTGGTGAAAGTGATGGGGGGGGGAAGAATTCATAAATAACCAATATACAGAATGAAAAAAGAGATGCCTCAAGAAATCCAAAAAACATTAAACATATAATAAGGGAATTAGGTATAGTTTCACGCCTACAAGTTTCAAATTGCAGATGAAATTGACAAATTCCTAAAATAATGCAATTTGTTAAAGGTGAACCAACCAAGCAAACAACTACCCTGAATAGTCCTATAACATTTAAAGAAATTGAACTGATAGCAAAAAATACTCCCCCCAAGCAAATTCCAAGCACAGATAGCTTAATGGTAAGTTCTACCAAGCATATGAGAAAGAAATAATTCAAATCTTACACATATGCAGAGAATAGGAAGAAAAAGTTTACTCTTCAACTCATTATGTGAGATTAGCCTAATGATGATACTAAACCTCAAGAGAAAGGTAGGAGAAAAAAAAATTACAAGGCCAATCTTACTAATGAAAACAGTTGGAAGAACTCTAAGAAAACATTAGTCAATCTAAACCCAAAATACATCAGAAAATAAATGACAAAGTTAAGTATATCTGAAGTTTAACATCAGAAAATCAATCACTATGATTTCAAATATTAACATAGGTAGAAAAAGCATATCACAAAAGGTAGAGAAAAAGTGTAAAATTGAATATCCATTTATAACATAAAATCTTATCAATCTAGGAATCTGATACAGGATCTCCAAAAACTCCACATCAAAATCATATTTAACAATGATATGCTGAAATCATTTCTTTTGAGATCAACTACACAAGGAATCCACTATCATTACGCCACGGCAACCTTGTACTAAATATCCTGGCCAAAAGATAAAATACAAGGGGGGAAAAAGGCCTAAGGATTGGAAAGAAAAATGTGTCATTATGTATAAGTACTTAAAACCAAATGAAAATGAAAACACAACATAGCAAAATTTGTGAGATACAACTAAAGCAGTGCTTAGAGGGAAATTCTTAACACCAAATGCCTACATTAGAAAAGAGAGATCTCAAATTAATGGTTTCAGCTTTCATGTTAAGGAATTAGAAAAAAGAAGAGCAAATTAAAACAAAAGTATAGAGAAGAAAGAAAATAATAAAGATAAAGGCAGAAATCAATGAAACAGAAAAAGAGAGAGATAAGACAAGAAAATACAAAGAAACCAATAGCTGTTTTCTTAAAATAAAATTGATAGATCTCTAGCTAGACTGCTGAGGAAAAAAGACAAAAATTACCAATATCAAGAATAAGATATGGGGCCGGCCCCATGGCTTAGCGGTTAAGTGCGCGCACTCCGCTACTGGCGACCCGGGTTCGGATCCCGGGTGCCCACCAATGCACCGCTTCTCCAGCCATGCTGAGGCCGTGTCCCACATACAGCAACTAGAAAGATGTACAACTATGACATACAACTATCTACTGGGGCTTTGAGGGAAAAAATAAATAAATAAAATTAAAAAAAGAATAAGATATGATATAAAGATATTAAAAGGATAATAATGGAATATTATGAACAACTTTACACCAATAAATTCACCAATTTAAATGAAATGGCATATTCCTCAAAAGACACAAACTACCAATGCTCACTCAAGAGGAAATACAGAATACAAATAGCCCAATATCTACTAACAATACTAAATTTGGAGTTAAAAACCTTGCCACAAGGGTAACTCCAACAAGATTTGAGATCTCATTTAAAAAAATTCTGGGCCAGCCCCATGGTGTAGCGGTTAAGTGCATGCGCTCCGCTGCTGGTGGCCCAGGGTTCAGATCCCGGGCGCGTACCTATGCACCGCTTGTCACGCCATGCTGTGGCAGCAGCCCACATAAAGTGGAGGAAGACAGGCACAGATGTTAGCTCAGGGCCAGTCTTCCTCAGCAAAAAGAGGGGGATTGGCATGGAAGTTAGTTCAGGGCTCATCTTCCTCACAAAAAGAAAAGAAAAGAAAAAAAATAAAAAAAATTCTAAGGGGGCCAGCCTAGTGGCATAGTGGTTAAGCTCACCCACTCCACTTGGGTGGCCCAGGATTTGCGGATTCAGATCCAGGTGCAGACCTACACACCACTCATCAAGCCATGCTGTGGCAGCATCTCGCATACAAAAAAATAGAGGAAGACTGGCACAGATGTTAGCTCAGGGACAGTCTTCCTTAAGCAAAAAGAGGAAGACTGGCAACAGATGTTAGCTCAGGGCCAATCTTCCTCACCAAAAAAAAAAAAAAAAAAAATTCTAAGGAGAGAGAAATAGGCCTACCACATAATTAACAACTACTGCATAAGCCAAGGGGTGAGAAGGGAGAGGTAAAAGGGGTTGGGCGGGGCAGGAAAGAGGGAGATAAAGACCTCAAGTTTAAACGTCAGGACCATTGTGTTAAACTTTATCCCTCCTTTATCTCACAAAAGCAAACTTTTATTTCAACAGTAAATAAGATAAACACTGCAAAGGGAGATTTTCTTTGAGTATTTCCTGTTCCTAGGTGATTACTTTTGCCTATCATCACCGGATTCTACCTTTTTTCCCTGGCATTGTCAGAGAGGAAGTAGCAATTATTGGTTCAGAAATCACCTCTAATGAAATTAAATGTAAATGTAAGGATATTTCAGGCAAGCAGGAAGCCTGAAATAAATATAGCCCGATACTTCCTTAAAATACAGACCATACTTGAAAAGGGTAAGGAAAGTATACTTCAAAAGTATACTCATATACCAAATATACTAAAAGTAGTTTTTGTTTCCTCCATCATAAGAAACTTGACGGAAGATGCTTTTGATTCCTTAGACTTTCCTATTTAGCAGGCAGGAACTTCTTGCCCTTCTCTACTATGTTTTTAGTGGAGCAGAAGCCAAAAAACTCTGTAGTGTTTACTTCCTTATTTGTCCAACAAATCATCATCAGTGAAGTCAGCAGCAAACTGAACAACCCTGGAAGGAATGTTTATTAACTAAACACTGTTCTAAGCCAGTTCAGGAGTACAAAAAGTATGACTTGGCTCTAAGTCTCAAGAATAGAGTTACTACCAGTTTTCCCTAAACTGGGTTCCTTCCTAGAGTCAGAAGGATAAGTTAAGTCTCTTGTAGCAGCAGAGTTGCACATGATTTTAACAGCTTCTCCTAAATGAGTATATTGCTAAAGAGACAGTTTTAAAATCTGTTTTTAGCCTAAAAATTACATAAAGTTGCCAGTGGTTTTTGTTGTTGTTGTTTACTTTACCTTAATAAAATATTAAATGCCTCAAAGATAAACATTTGAAACAAAATTAAAAACCCATAAAATTACTTGTGCCTTCCTCACCCTATAAAGTTAAAAATATACAGAACTCATTCTTAGCAATGGCCTACATACATACATATATACTTTCACTGGTGGCATTTTAATGGTTTGGTAAGAGACTAATTATCATATTCATTCTATTTGTTTATATTCCAAAGTATACTCTATCTAAAACACAGTAATCGGGCCGGCCCCGTGGTTTAGCGGTTAAGTGTGCGCGCTCCGCTGCTGGCAGCCCGGGTTCGGATCCCGGGCGCGCACCGAGGCACCGCTTCTCCGGCCATGCTGAGGCCGAGTCCCACGTACAGCAACTAGAAGGATGTGCAGCTATGACATACAACTATCTACTGGGGCTTTGGGGGAAAAAAATAAATAAATAAAATTAAAAAAAATAATAATAATAAATAAATAAATAAAACACAGTAATCATTTATTTGCATGTATCTCAATTAAATAAGCAGTAACAATGTACAAGCCTGAGAGGCAGGTTTGTTATTATAACTCAATGGAGCTGGAAGAAATGCATTTTAAGTTAAATTTAAATTTATAAACTCAAAAAAGGCAGTATTGGTTTTGCTTTCTTCACCTGTAAAATATTTAACCAATATCTGATAAATGAGCACCTATAATAATGGATGATAACAGCAATAAGATTAAAATACATGAAAGCAGAACATTAAGAAAGTCTATTACTCTTTATTTCTTTCCTATAAAAAAATGTGCCAAATTTCATTCTACAAGTTTTATATTAAGCATTAAGCTGTTTTTACTCACAATGCTTCTGACACCAAATATGTGAGTTGTTTTCTTACACCAACCATTTCTCCAATTCTCTGAGACCAAGTGGGTGTGCAACAACTCAATTTAATTCTGACACTATCTACCTGGAGTTGGCATCAGATTCCACAAGTTAAAGGGCTCTGTCCCACAAGACTATGCCCACCAATTGCAAGGCCCAGGCCACCCGTAGTTCTGAACTATTGGCTATAAATCAGGGCTATAAATAGAGGAAGATTGGCACAGATGTTAGCTCAGGAACAGTCTTCCTCAAGCAAAAAGAGGAAGACTGGCAACAGATGTTAGCTCAGGGCCAATCTTCCTCACCAAAAAAAAAAAAAAATTCTAAGTAGAGAGAAATAGGCCTACCACATAATTAACAACTACTGCATAAACCAAGGGGTTGTTCCCACAACCCCCCTCAAGTTCGATAATTCACTAGAGTGATCACAGAATTCAGGAAAGCACTTTACTTACTGTTACCAATTTATTATAAAGGATACAACTCAGCAACAGCCAAATGGAAGAAAGGCGAAGGGTAAGGGCACCCCACCCTCGCAGCACCTCAATGTGTTCACCAAACTGGAAGCTCTCTGAACCGTGCTGTTTAGGGCTTTTTTTTTAGCAGTTCCATTACATAGGCATGACTGATTAAGACACTGGCCATTGGTGACTGAACTCAATCTCTGACCCCTCTCCCTCCCAGAGGTCAGGGGTGGGCCTGAAAGCTCCAGCCCTCTAATCACATGGTTTGGTCTCTCTAAAGCTCTGAAGCTACTAGGGACCCCAGCCACTAGCAATTTCAGTATACAAAAGACACTCTTATCACTCACAGATTCCAAGGGTTTTAGGAGCTGTGTGCCAGGAAAAGACCAATTTTTTTTTTTTTATTATACCACAAGCACCTGTTCTGTTCTTTGTCACCATGAACGTCACTGTGGGAGATTTTTTAAAAGAATGCCATTCTATAAAGCAATAATAAAGTTTCTTTTTTCAAATAATAAAACATACCAGACCTTAAATATTCAATTGGTGTCACCCACCAAAAAAACTACCTTGGGAAATTATGTTATGATCTAACATTCATATTTCTTTCAAAACCAGACTATAGACCACCCAAGAAAATCAGCAATTATGTAGCTTCCACACCACACAGAAGATATTTCCAATACAAATCTCCTCATTCATTATAACTGTATACTAATAATATTTTTTGGCTTACCCACCCCCCACCCCCAAATTACACCATTAAAAAAATGACAATTTGCTATCAACAAAAATACGTAAAGGAATAGGGCACTAATAATGAAGGCAACACTACAAGCCTTTTTCTAACATGGTTTAGTGTTAGTCAACGTTAGCATTTGTAAGTGCATGGTTTTCCAAGATGACAACTTAGATTTCGAAATGTAATTTCAAGAATATCTCTTTTTTGATTTTCAAGTCTCATTACATTATGGACCTATCTTACATAAAAGAAGTCCCTAATCCAAGGAGCTAACGGTCTTTATAGAGTAAAAAGACAGGAACGAAAAACAAAAAAAACAAACACTAATAACTGGCTATAAGCCTATATTTTTAAAAAACTATTTCTTGTATATACTTGAAATCACCCTAATAACCAATCTAACTTAACATGTTTATAACATACCATTTACAGCTTTTTCAATCAATTCCTCACAAGCATCAAAATCACCCTTCAACACCAATTTATCATGCAGATCCGTTAACATGGGATGTTCCAGGGCAATCTTGGTTTTCTTTTGCAGCGATTCAAAGGCCTCTGTATAGTTGTGTTGTCTGAAGTGTTTTAGGCAAAGGCGAATGGCTTCCTGTTCACGGTACTACTGGAACACAAGAGAAAGTATGAAAAGAAGAGATTTGCTTAGTTATTACTATAGGAAATAGTAAGTGACTACTAACTAACCTAAAGTGAGCATTTACTATGTGCTAAGCACTGTGCAGCCCTATTCATTACTATCATTATTATTTCCACTTTTAAATGGCTAAACTGAAGCTTAGTCAATTGTAATAACTTGCCAAAGGTCACAAAGTATGTAGCAGAAAGATATGAAAGAAATGATGATATACAGATATATATATAGGTATATATTTCATGAAGATGAAAGACATAAAAAGATGAAACCAGACCTAATTCTAGAGCCTAAACTTTCATGAAAAGAAGCAGAAAGACTATTTATCAAAGCCCACTTAAGATTGCAAAAATTATAATTTCCATGGGTTTTACTAACCAGGTTACAATGTTGGTACCAAAAGCACAGAAACCATTAAACAATATATATAAATTATAATACGCTTTTTGTTTTTGGTTCTTAGTAACAAGGTATTATCAAAATGACAAATATCATCGAATGTTCATGTATTTCAAGTTCACAAACAGGTTTTATGACTCAAAATCATTATAAAGAGACTTTAAATTTTATAATTTTTTCTAAACTTGGGCTACCTCATCTATTAAACATCTATAAAGTAAAAGTCTCAACTAACCAGAATCTATAAAGAGGAATGCTCCATTTACTAAATCTCTCCTCTAATAGGATGAATGCCAAAAAACCAAGTTCATATAAATAATCTTTTTAAAAAAACGGTAACTTCAAGAATATGAGATTTCTACAAATTTCCAAGTAAGAATTAATAAAATAAATTGATGACACTGATGAGATTTCCACAAATTTCCAAGTAAGAATTAATAAAATAAACTGAAGCAATGCATGATAACCAAACAAAAATATGATTTACTTGTAAGCATTATCCTTTAATAAAGCAAAAAAATGAAATACTACCTTTTAGGAAGATTTACAAGACTTGAAACACAAATCAGTTTATAGTTGACTGATTTATTAATAAAAGGTTATCAAAACACTTTTCCTTAAGCACTATAGTTAACCAAGATTTTCCCTCATCAAATAACCAAAGAATGATTCTATATCCAAACTAACTTTACATTAATAGTTTCTTACCCTTGGCCTCTAAATAAGGATTTATCATAACTATCTAGGATCATATTAAACAGTAATACCTTTTTATCATGTTAACTTTAGGAGTCTGAATCACATCTACATTTCAAATTTTCTATCAGGCTAATTACAAATACATAGTAGGCAAGGATTTATGAAAATACAGAATTGTAATGCTTCAAAAAGGACTGAAACTTAAAGAGGGTGAAGACCTTATCTAATTTCTAGAGGTTCACAACAAATACAGAAAACTTGAAAAGTGAATGAGGCTGAACAATTTCAAGTTCTCAAATATAATCTCTCCACCATGTTGGGGAAAAGAGGTGAAATTTGCAACTTCCTATGATATAAGAGATTTGCATGAGTATATTAAAGAAAACACATGCATACATCATAGGCAAAAGAGAAAATTTTACTCAAGTATCAGAAAAGCTTAATTACTATTTTTTTAAAAAAGAAACAATAGAATTTAGAAGATTTTAAGTATATATTAAGCATCTATTATGTGCATAACACTGTAAAGGTGATTTTTAATGTTTAAAAATATCGTCTCTACCTTGAAAGAACTTACAATACTATAGGAAATCCAAGAGTATATGAAAAATACAGAAAATACTAAAAGTCAGCATTTCTTTTAAACTGAATATAACCAAATGCCAAAAATTAGTCAAACAAAAAGTTCCTCAATTAAGCTGACCAGAAGAGAGCTGAAATTCCATACAAAAAACCTTAGAAAGAAACTTTATTGCTTCCCAATCTCCTAGGAGTAGATCAGTTCACCCCTACTTGCACATAAAGATATCAGGAAGTGGTAATTAGACTAAAGCTTTATTATCTCCTTGACAAGGAAGAGCCCTCCACACTCTACCCTCCCCTCAAAATAGCCAAAAGGGTCAAATAAATATACATTAGAAACATAGATGAAGCATAAAAGGTGTTCAAAAAAAACCAAAAGATCTATTTCTCAATAATTTAAATTCACATTTTCAGGCTACATCTATTATATAAAATGACCTAAGAATAAAATTGTTAAATATCATTTTTATACTTCGTATAAGCATAAGATCATAGTATTTACAGAAACTATTTCAAATTCTAGGCCTTTAAAAGGAAAAGTAAATATTCCTATTTTATTCAACACAGACACAATGGGGGAGTGTATTATAAAAGCAATTCAGGACCAAAACTACCATACTAAAAATTATGTTTAAATATTTCTATCAATATAGGTTAAAAACAAAATTCAGGGTCAGATAGGTATAACAATATAATGGCAGACTCTGGAGCCAGACTACTAGAGTTTACATACTGCCTTGAGCACTTTACAACCATGTGGCCTTAGGCAAAATACTTAACCTCTCTGTGCCCCACTTCATCATCTATAAAATATGGATAATAATTGTACCTATCTCATAGTGTTAATGATTACATAAAGTTATAAAGATTGCTTAGAAGTTGGCAGAATATAAATGCTTAATAAATGTTAACTGACTAGTCATAATTATTATCACTATTCTCAATATTTTAAATTATTCTCAACAAAGACAAGAGATTGACCCAATTCTCCCTTTATAGGCATTAGAAACATAAAATCAGGATTTTAAAATATAGTCATACCTTGCTATACCAGTTGAGACAGGGTTGTACTACATCGGGATCATCAATGCCACTAAGTTCAACATACCAGATGCTAAAGTTAAAGCTGGGTCCCCAGGATAAGAGTGGAACTTTGAGGAGAAAGAAAGAAAAGAAAAAGAAAAAATTAATATGGTTCAAATAAAAATTGAGCAGAGTAAAATCACTATTCAAGCCTATTAGGATTCATTCCACAAATTTTCTGAACACTTTCTATAAGCCTAGCACTACTATTAGGAGCTGGGACTCCAGTAGCAAAAAGAAATTTATAATCCATGCCATCATGAGGTTTTTTGAATTAAAAAAGCACTGTAAGATAAATTCAAAATGGTCACTTACCTACCCCCCAAAAAACAAATTTTACCAAACACACAAGAAACAAATAACTACTATATAATTTAAACTATATCAGAACACAGAAAGAGACTGAAAGTTCAATTTCTTAACAAAGTGGTATAACCCTGAAAACAAAAGCACAAGAAAAAGGATTTAAAGGCCAATTTCAGCTATAAATATATATTCAAAATTTTTTTAAAAAGTTGCAAAAAAATTCTACCAGGTTTTCACTGTAACCAGAATAGAGTTCATTCCAGGAACGGAAGGATGATTCAATAAGAGGAGCTATGTTAATGTAATTCACCACATTAACAAACATATTTGATTACCTCAATATGGCAAAAGTAAGCTAATAAAATTTACTTTCTACTCATTAAAAAAAAAAACCCTTTTAATATATAAGAAATAGGAGGCGAGCAAAAGGAAACTTTCTTACCTAGATTTTTTTTTTAAGTATCAAAAACTAAACCTAATGGAGAAACGTTAAGTATTCCCACTCAAGTCAGCAACAAGACAAGGGCCCAATATCTCTACTATTCAACATTATATGGGAGATCTTAGCCAATGCAATAAGGAAAAAAAACACAAATTAAGAAAAAATATCATTTGAAGATGACATAGCTTATCTTCCTAAAAAATTCAAGAGATTAACTGAAAAACTTTTTAAAAGTTTGTATGCAATGTAAATAAATGAAAATCAACTTTCTCTATGCCTATAATAACCAATTAGAAAATATAATGAAAAAAGTCCCCTTTATAATAGCAAAAAAAGCTTAAAATATCTCAGAATAAACTTTAAAATATGTAAGATCTACTTAGGAAAATACAAAATTTTACTTAAGAACTGAATAAGTGAAAGGACATACTAAGTTCCTAGATGGGAAAACTCAGTGTTGCAAACATGTCAAGTCCCCTCAAATTAATTTTAAATTTAATGTAATCTCAAAATCCCAAATGGTATATACGCATTTTTTTCTTGACATAACTGAACAAGCTGATCTGAAAGAAAATCAGTTACATAAGAATATCCAAAATAAAAATATAAACATACTAAAAAGATACAGTAATAAGTTTGATATTAGTGAAGAAAAAGGAAGGTAAATCATTGGAGAAGAGTGTATCGAAAAATCTCTTAAGGATTCAGAGGAATTTAACATAGGATGAAGATAACATTTCACATCAGTAATGACAAGACAGAGTAGAGGTTTTTAACGTGTGATCCATGGGCTCCTGGAGAGCCCCATAACCCTTTCAGGAGGTCCCCTGTGGTCAAAACTATTTTTCATAGTAAGAGTAGGACTTGATCAGCCCTTGTTTTTTAAACTGTACTGGCATTTGCATTCATGGTGCAAAGGCAATGGTGAGTAAAACTCCTGGCACCTTGGTAGCGCCACAAAAAGTAGTAGCATAAAAGTGTACTAGTATTCCTTAATATAATACATATTGCACTGTATTCCTCACCATCACACACTTGCAGTTAAAAAAAAAAAAGACAATTCATTTCAGAATGTCCCTAATGATGCAGCAATAATTAATTTTAATAAATCTCTATTATTAAGTACACATCTTTTTAATATTCTATGTGACACAGTGAGAAGAACACATAAAGCACTTTTGCTGCATACCAAAGCATGATGGCTCTCTCAAGGAAAAGGACCTGTACAGTTGTTTGAGTTGTGAGCTAAAATAGCCATTTGTTTCCCCCTCTCTCATCCCCCAATGGGATACCACTTTTTCTTAAAAGAAAGACTGACAATCTATGATTATTTAGATTTGGGTATTTGCCAGACACCTGTCATTTCAAGGAAAACAACTGACAGTATTTGTTGCCAATGATAACATTCAAACTTTCATGGGAAAATTAGGATTTTGGAAAATTGGTATCCACCACTATGAGCTTAACTACTTCCCAATATTTAAGACTCTTCTGATGAGACTGGTAGTGATATTAATGAGTGTTTTTTTTTAAATATTATATAATGAAATGTTTCAGCATTTGGAAGATTTGCATAACTCAGTGAACTATATTTTCTAAATGACCAATGAATGATGTTACAAAACCATGCATGGATAAAGATTAATTCAAAGTGCAAGACAGGCCAATGGATTTTAATGTAACACTGATATGGTTCAGACTGAATAATGTAACTATCTTTAAGAAACTAACATTTGTCAAGTTTTGATCAAGTATTAAAACAGAATACCCACAATACCTGACATCAGGCCTACCGATTTCTAAGTCCACTGCTCTTTTTTAGCATATCAGACTCAATGAAGAGCTAAGATGTACTAGGTCAGATGCTTTCCTATATTGTCATCTAAAGGCAGCTGTGTGAGTGAAGAACAGACAGAGGCAGTATGAACTAGTCATCAGGATATATGAAGGACTCCTGGGATGTTTAATATGGCTTTTAGTTTATATAAGCAAACAACAAAAATTTCAAAAAGTCTCATACCAACAAATACTAAATTACCATCGTTTTAGTGTTCATTTCTTTATGTAGCAGTACCAGTTAAAAAGTTTATCTACCACATCACAACAATAATCATCAAGTAGTATGAGTCAGAATAAAATAGGATTCTAAACCCAAGGCCCAAAGAACATAGTCTCTAAGTGTAACCAGACATATAATTTAGTTAGAGATCTGAATTCCATTCTCTGGTTCTAGGTCCAAGTTCAATACAATTAGGAGGAAAAGAAAATTTCTTCTTACATCTATTCAAGTCCCAGTAAAATGTTCATTTATTAAAACCTTTTAAGCAACTGTGTTTTAATGAGATTTCTTCTATATACCTGATGGCCCAACAGAAATATTTCTACAATAAAATTAGTTCTAATTCTTAACACCCTTCAAAGAACATTGTTGGGAGGGAGGTTAACTAGGAAGTCATCTCACAAGAAAATCGTATATTACAGATGAATGAAGACTATGATTTTTAACAGATTGAAGGGATATATACAGAATGAGTAGAATTATGTACAGGCATTTCAGATTTTACCAACGATTTTTGGTGGCATTAACAACACTAACAGTGCATATTAGACATACTATGTATTACATGTCAGAAATCTAAATGTGTAATAGAACTTCAAGCACACGTTCTTCATTCCCTAACAAAAGATGCCTTTGCTCCCACCTCAAAAAAAAGATTAGAAACTCCTAATACAAATCCCAAGGCTGAGGGCCGGCCCAATGGCTTAGCGGTTAAGTGCTCGCGCTCCACTGCTGGAGGCCCGGGTTCGGATCCCGGGCGTGCACCAACGTACCACTTCTCCAGCCATGCTGAGGCCGCATCCCACATACAGCAACTAGAAGGATGCGCAACTATGACATACAACTATCTATTGGGGCTTTGGGGGAAAAAATAAAAATAAATAAAATAAAAAAAAAACAAATCCCAAGGCTGAGAGTTTGTATCCTAGGATTCAACCACCAGTTTTCCCCATGGGATAATCAGACACAGATGTGATCAGGATCAGTGCTTCTCATCCTTTTTCATAAAATGGCATGCACAGAAAATGACAATATTTTTATGATACACAAGGGTACTAGGCCGTAGGCTCCTGCTACTCTAGGATTGAGGGGATCAACATCTCAACACAATGAAACACATCTGTGGCACATTCGATATGCTTTGGCAGTATCACCTGGGAAGCTCTTATCTAGAGGGCTAAACAGCTAGCTCTTAGAAGATGCTAGTAATTTTAAGATCAGGTTCTGGGAGATCCTAAAAATTCAAGATTAACTACTCTGAAAGGTACATCTACTCTATTACAGAATTAATGAGATAAGTACACAAAGCACTTAGCACAGTAACCGGCACACAGTAAGTGCTCAATAAATGTTAGCTAGTATTACTAGCTAGTATTACTATATTAATTTTCCTCTTACTAGTATAGCTTTAAAATGTCATGAGAGCTTTCCACATCCTCTCATGAAGGTCCACCATCAGGGCACTCCCCTAGACTTGGTACTCATCTTAGACTTCTAAATACTCCTGAGGATCCAGAATGCAGGCTGAATCTAGCCAGAGCTAAAGCTTTTCCCTGAAACTCCCACAATCATCCAGGCCACAAAAATCCAAAATATCCATAGAAATCCAAGTCATCTCACCTACCAAAAACCAGGACTCCCCCAGAATCCTTCCAAGACTCACCTGCCCCCATATCACCTTGCTAATTTCCTCATAGAACAGTTATCTTGGCTATGAATCAAGATGTAAACCCTTCTAGTCATCTGTAACCAAAACCCTCATCCCATTCCACTTTATGCTTTCTCTCATCTGATCGCATTTCCCACTGAGGAGTTTTTCCCTTCCAACCTTTAATTTGCTCTCTCGAATCTGGTCTCCCAACTAACTCTCCTTCCTTACTAAATTTTCCTTTTACTTACAGGTCTTACCTGAAACTAAGCTTCTTCCTAAGGCTCACTCTCAACTTCCATGCTAAGTCCTGCCAAAGATACCACTCCAGCATGGGCTCTTTGCCTTTTTTGTGCCATGAGCCTTCCCCTTGGGCTGTTCAGTGAACCCTGTGACCCAATCCCCCTCAGATTTAAATACACAAAGGAAAATACATAGGATTACAATTGTATTGAAATATATTTAGAAAAATAATGAAAAAATACTTACAGAAATATATATGCTTTTCTTTAATTAAATAACAAGATCTAGTGGAAGGTCTAATAATTATCATAATTTCAAAGTTATGGTACTACTTGCCACACTGTAAAGTGATGGGAAAATTTATAACTTCTACATGACAAGTCACAAGTATTGCTAATACTACCACAAGTTATTGCCTATATTCATAATTGAAGGAAATGCTAAATACATTTGTTAGAAGTTGGAGAACATTAAGATGTAATTTGTCCTCCATCAAGTTCATGAAGCCACTGATTAATCCCTATAAACTCCTGTAAAATAAACTCAAAAAGTACATATACAAGGTCTCTAATGAGGCAAGCAGTTTGCTTGGTGCTTTTGAAATTTGAGGAAAAGAGAAGACAGTTGCTATCCCCAAGGATTTCACAATCTACCTGAGGGAACAAAACTTACACATATCACATAGTAAGAGAACTCAACATTTGGATGCAGACAGACTTAAGTTTGTATCCCATCTCTACATTTTACTACCTGCACGGTCTTGGCCCAGTCATTTAACCTCTGAACTTCAGTTTCCTCATCTGTAAAGTGAGTATAATAAGGTCTATCTTACAGAGTGTTAACACAGATGCTTCATAAATGATACCTACTATCACTATTACTTTAAAGCAATACAAGCACATATGCAAAAGCATATACCAAATGTTACATCTTTGATCAATCACTTACTTAGCTATGTAGGCTGGGGCACATTATTTGACTTGTACCCTCAGTTTCCTCAACCAAAAAAAGAAAGATCTTATCTGCCAGTATCAAGTTCAAATGAGATACCACATGTAAAAGCACTCACAAACTATCAAAAACAATAAAAACACTGGAAGCTCTAAATAACGACTGCTGAAATAACATGATTAAAATTATATTTGTGCATATTCTTTTTCTACAGTACCTAAAATACTACATGTAAGAAGGCATGTAAATAAGAGCTTTATGAATATAAGTATAAAAATGCACAAAAAGAGACATTCAAAATGAAATCATTTCCTTCATAAATATGATCTTAAATTAAAATTCAAAAGACTACCACAGATGCCACAAACTACAACAGAACTCGAGAAAATGTCCAATATAGCCACCTACCCTACCATTAGACAGAGAAGGTATTCTCATACTCATTTTACACAAAAAGTAACTTAAGAAAGAAAAGGAAGATTTGCCTAAAGCTCAGTTCAACTATGCTGGCACTCTGGATAATCCACAACAGATTTTAAAACCTAACCCCTGCCATACAGTAAAAGAGAAAGCTTATTTCCTTTGTTAACAATTTGTGTACAAACTTACTCAAATTTGATTTAGGCCAAACTTAATGAACAAGCTATGTTCATTATAAATGAAAATTATATTTACATGTCAGTGCATGATTTGGAGATTATCTGCCATGGAGTTAGTCTTGCTTCTGTTTTCCTCCATTACTGTGAATAACTGAAGATTGACTATATTTAGAAATTGTATTGTTTAAGGATAAACTTGTTTTTTAAACAAAGCAAGATCTTTCAAACATATCATTGTAGAACATAAGTGTGAAGTATTCAAACACATTTTTTCTTTTAAGAAGAATTCTATCCATTTATCCCAACCAGGTAAACAAATATCAGTGCTAACTCACCACCAAAAGAAAGCTACACATCACTCAAGTGCTTTATCAGAACAACTTTTAAAGAAGACATAATAAACTAACAAGACCAATCTGACGTACAGACTCTTAGTTTCATACTTTCCTTATATTACTTTCAAAAAAAACTTATCAAGAGAACGTTGGGAATCAGTTAGCAAGCAAACACACTGCAGACCACTATTAACATCTTTTAACAGAAAAGTTATCTAAATATAATATCCCACATATCAAATGAGTTAGTAAGTGTCTACAGTTATTTGGACAGCTCCAGTTAACATTTTACCTGAATACCACAAAACTAACGCATTAGGGCCAAGTAAAAGACATCATTATGCCCTATAATTAAAAGGCCAATATAAAGGGCTGGAAAGAGGTCCAATTTCTTGTCTTCAGGCAGCTGAATGTCTAACTGATCTGTAAGAGACCTTTGTTCTCTTCTTATAAATTTCTAAGGGAAGGAACTAGGCAACCTCTCTAAACAGAACTTTTACTTACACTTCTTCTAACGAATAATACTAGAGGATTAAGAACTATAGAAGCAGTAGTAGTAGATATTTTCCTTCAAAGAAAACTAATGACTGTAGGAAATGGACAAAAAAGCACAAATTAAAGAATTTTTAAAAAAAGGAGAGAGAATATTTCATTTTGCATGAATAAGCAAAACAGAAGTTGAATAAGTACTTTAAAACTGTAAAATCTAAATTTATTACATGAAAATATAAGATTTTTCACTACTTGTACATTTCAAACATAAGATCACTGAATTTTTAAAGCTATGCAAGGATCTGTAAGAAGTGGGTAGTCTGAATCCTGAGGAAAGAATTACTCATTAGTACAAAAGAAGAAACAACAGAGTTAAATTTATTCAAAAAATTTGCTTCATAAATTCTCACAGGAAAACTGGACACAGATTTTTATTTATAATTATTTATTATAACAACAGAAACTATAGCTACAAAAGAAAAACACTGGACAGCCCAACTATTCTAAAAACAGTTTTCCCTCTATAAGTAGTCTTTATTAAGCCCTCAGATATTCTTTTTGCCCAATAGAACTATTTGACTCAATAAAATGAACAGGCTAACTCTTGATACATTGGCAAACAATGACTATGCAGTATAGCGCTTGTTCCAAAAGAGGAAATGTCTCCCAAACAAAAACATGGGATTATGGATTTCATTATTATTCTTTAAAGGATCTGATTCACTTTCATCCCAACTTTAACATAATATTTTCAAAGGTATGCAACACAGATGGAAATTAAAAGATTCAAGTCCTCAACTTTCTTACCTTCTGAATAACAAATCTTAAAGGGAAACAAAATAACCCTAAAAATACTAATTTTGAAGAGGCATTACAAATACTTTCTTAAGCTAAAACACTTGCTTAATAAATACATGCCTTACATAGTATTTTTCAAACTTTACTTTGCAATTTACTAGCGGGTCATGAAATTAGTTTTATGTTTGACCAACATTTCACTAAAAAAATGAAACACAAAAGAACAGAACAGAAAATAACCATACTACACTGTCTTAAGGAATTCATCAGTATTTGGTTTTAGAATGTTATAACTTTAGAACAACTGATAAAACTTCCATAAAACAATCAAGGCAATCAAATCACTGTATCTCATAAACATCTAAGAAATTTTCAAAATGAGAAAATATTGGAGCCAGCCCCGTGGCCGAGTGGTTAAAGTTCTGCATGCTCCACTTTGGCGGCCCAGGTTCATGGGTTTGGATCCCAGGCACAGACCTAAACCAGTCGTCAAGCCATGCTGTGGCGGCGACCCACATACAAAATAGAGGAAGACTGGCACAGATGTTAACTCAGGGCTAATCTTCCTCAAGAAAGAAAAAAAACAAGAGGAAGATTGGCAAATGGATGTTAGCTTAGGGCAAATCTTCCTCAGCAAAACAGAGAACATATTTGGAAAAGGTTCCACTTGAAATAACCATCACTTAGTTATAGATTTATAAAGCAGGGGTCAGGAAACCTTTCTATAAAGATCCAAATAGTAAACATTTCGGACTTTGTTGGCTATGTGGTCTCTTGCAACTGCTCAACTTTGCATTTGAAGCACAAAAGCAGACACAGGCATTATGTGAACAACTAGCATGGCAATGTTCCCATAAAATATTATTTAAAAAAACAGGGGGCCTGCAAGATTCACCTCACAAGCTATTGACTAATGATATAAAGAATTTATTTCTATCCCAGAATGCTAAAAACCTTACCTATTTTAATGAATCGACAAGGAAACATCTGTTCATCAATTTTATGCTTCAAGGTGAATGTTTCTTTGTTATAATCATTCTTTAAGCCACTGTGAAAAAAAATACAAGGTTATTAAATCTGACTTCATAATTTAGTAAACACACTAAAACACAGATTAATATCATACTCAGATTTTAAGGTTAAACCAATGCTTAAAATATATGACCAATCCAATGTAAAGACGTAGCTGAACACAAGAATTTAGGTCAAAATTTGTACATTTACATCAACTCCATTATAACTGTATTCTCTTAATTATATGAGGGCTAATGAAAAGTGTTCAGTGTTAATTAAAGAATGTGGCTACAGTACATGAAAATGTGTGATACAACCTAGTGTCCTTAATGTATAACTGAGTATATAACATATTCAAGCAGTAAGAAGAAAATTAAAAAACAATTCACACCCATAGCTTACAATTTAGAGCCAAATAATAGAATTTGTCAAAGAATTAAGTTATCTAATTCTCATTGAGTTGCCAATGTTTCTTCTATAGATCAACAAATTTTCAAAGACAATCTTACTCTGTTGGTTTAATAGCATCCACTTTATCCTAAATAAAATAAACCCATATCACCTCTCTAGTTAAAAAACTAGAACTGACACAAGTATTTATGGCAAAGTCACTTACGTTCAGGTTGCCTTACGTCCTGAAACACTTTCACTGACTTAAATCACATGCAGTATAGACCTAATATTTACTTATATAAAGTATTGTTCTAATGGGACATACCATGTTATAAATATATTCTAAAACTCCAGGGCTTTATTTGTCCATTCCTTTGGCTATCTGAGTTTTCATTATCTAGGGGACAAATGAACACTTTCATTCCTGGTGGTCTATGCTGTTAAAACTCAAATTTACTGAGCTCCTTCCAAATGGTAGGCACTGTGCTAGATGCACTCATATACTTTTTCTCTTTTCAGTCTCTAATTTATAAACTCTCAGAATATTACTTCTGGATTAGGACAATTAATCTTAATGTTATGGATGGAGTCTATATTTTTATAGCAAAGATTCTGATTAAAGCTTTTAATTAAAGTATTTCTGAAGTCATTAACAGTTCAAAAGTAAGAGTGAAAAATAAGAAGTAGGAAAAAAATCAAAAAATTTTATTCTTTCTCCTTTGGTAACAATATTAACTAGTATCTGGTAGTTAAAACAAAAAGCTAACTCAAGCCACAATATTAAAATAAGGCACTAGAAACAGAACAGTAGAAATATTCTTTTCTCCCTTGAAAGAAAAATCAAACCATGCAGATTTAGGTACAAAGAGACTAAACTAAGACTGCAGCTTGTTTAGAAGACCACTCTTTCTTCCTCATAATCATAACTCACCTGGACAACAGCTCTGTCATATTTTCTTCATTCATTCCACCAAAGACTTTAAATTTCTTCAAATTGCAGACATGAGTTTTTTCATATTTTCCAAATGTGATATTCTGGACTATAGCAGGCCTTTCAAGCTTCAGAATCAAGTACTACAAAAAGGAACGACCAAATTATATCCTTCTCCATTTAAAACAAATAATCTGACAACTTTAAAAGTTAAAATTTTGGACAGTTAACAGAAGAATATGTAATGTCCATCCTGCACTGAGAGTTTTTTTTTTAAATGCTAAAGAATAGTATGCAACAGCCTTATATAGGCTACCAAAACACCACCACTTTTTCCCAGGAAACTACATCATCCTGAACACTGTAGAGGAAGGAGGAAAAAAAGGACTAGTGAGAACTTCTAATCAAGGAATGGCATTCAATAAAAAATATAACAAACTACGAATAACCAAATAAAACAAGATTAGAATGCAAAAGTAACAATTACATATTCCCATCAACTGCACTTCAATAGCAAATTCAATGTACAAAATCACTGATAAAATTTTAAACCTCGAAACAAACAGAGATTTAGTAATCACTCCTGCCAATTTTATAAATTAAAAAACCCAGACCTACTATAGATATGTCTAGTGTAGTCCAAGTTTTCCTATTATACACAGGATAAAATGGGATCAGTTAATTAGGGAACACATTTTACATTATGCAAACTGTTATCAATTATAAAAATTAAGAAGGAAACTACCACTGGTTGAATACATAGGGAAAAAGCTATTCAGAAAAACGATTCATATATTTTGTTTGAGTGACTTCATGCTTCATAATAATGGGTAACACAGGTGAAAAGGTGATTAGAATGAAGTTGGTGGTCCTAACTTCGTACTATATACAAAATTAACTCAAAATGGATCAAAATTGATCCTTTAAGATCAAGGACCTAAATATAAGAGCTAATACTATAAAACTCTTAGACGAAAATAGGAATAAATCTTCCCGACTTTGGATTTGGCAATGGAGTCTTAGATACGCTTGTACCAAAAGTATAAGCAACAAAATATAAAATAAATTGGACTTCATCAAAATTAAAGTTTTTTGCATCAAAGGACACTATCACGAAAGTGGAAAAACAACCTACAAAATGGGAGAAAATATCTGCAAATAATACACCCGATAAGGGCTTAGTATCCAAAATATATAAAGAATTCTTACAACTCAACAACAAAAAGACAAACACCTTAATTTTAAAATGGGCAAAGGACCTCAACAGCCTTTTCTCCAAAGAAGATAAACAAATGGTCAACAGGCACATGAAAAGATGTTCAACATCATTAGTCATTAGGAAAATGCAAATCAAAACCACAATGAAATACAACTTCATACCCACTAGAATGGCTACAATCAAAAACACAGAAAATAACAAATGTTGGCAAGGATGTAGAGAAACTGGAACTCTCATACATTGCTGGTGGGAACGTAAAATGGTGCAGACAATGTGGAACATAGTTTGGCAATTCCTCGAAAAGTTAAACACTGAATTACTACATGACCCAGAAGTTCTACTCATAGGTATATAATAAAAAGAAGTGGAAAAAAAGGTATTGAAACAAATACCTGAGCATGAATGTTCAGAGCAGCACTATTCACAACAGCCAAAAGGTGGAAACAACCCAAATGTCCATCAACTGATGAAGGGACAAAGAAAAAGGGAATATTTCTATACAATGGGATATTCTTCAGCCATAAAAAGGAATGGAGTACTGATACATGCTACAACATGGATGAATCTCAAAAACATGCTAAGTGAAAGAAGTCAGACACAAAAGGTCTTATATTGCATGATTCCATTTACAGGAAATATTCAGAACAGGTAAATCCATAGAGGCAGAAAGCAGATTAGTGGGTGCCAGGAGCTGGGTTAAGGGGAAAAGTACAGACAGCTTAATTGGTACCAAGTTTCGTTATGGGGTGATGAAAATATTTTGGAGCTAGACAGAAGTGACAGTTGTACAACACTGTGAATGTACTAAATGACACTGAATTGTAGATGTTAAAATGGTTAGTTTTATGTTATATGAATTTTACCTCAACAAAATAAAAGAATGAAGCTAGTGGTGACTTGAAAGATGATGATGATGATATAACCAGAGGTAATACTTTGTGATTACCAACTCTCTTGTCCGGCTTTTTACACGCATTATCTCATTTTAGTAGGAGTAGGAGGAATAGCAGTAGTATTTTAATAACAATAATTATCTTCTTCATCCTCATTTTACAGATGAAGAAATTCTGGCTTAGAAAGGCTAAATAACTTGACTATAACAGAGCTAATAAATGGCAGAGTTAAGATTAAAAATCAGTCAATCTGACTCTGGCTGCCACTGTTGGTTGGCTGACCCAACCTCATTCTCAAGCCAGTTCTTCCTAGCCACCTTCCAGCCAAGTGTAGATATGACAAAATTCTGGTCAATGAGATGTAAGCAGAGGCTTGCTGTGAGCTAAGGTTTGCTTTCTGAAATAAATGCTACACTCTTTGCTATTTATAACAGTTACAGCTGCAACCACCACTGTGCAGTAACGAAAAAAAACACCAACAGAATCTCACAGATAGCCATCTGTGAGCCCCTCGACTTTCACCAGCAGCTGCCTGAGTCTACTTTTCTTGTATGTGTGCCGGGGGGCAGCGGGGAACAGGACAGGACCCTATTTGTTTAACCCACTGTAATAGGACTTTCTGTTATTTGGTGCTAAAATTATTCTTACTGATTCACTGACCCCAAAGCCAAAGGTTTAACCACTACACAATAACAACTGTTTAGGTTTATATACTGTTTACACTCTTAAGTAGCTATTAAAACTTCTTTACTATAGAAATTGCCATAGGAAAATTGAGATTGCTATTCTTAAGTCATTAACTCTTTTTATCCATATCAAATTAACAGGTGTGGTAATACGATTTTTGGTAATTCAAAGTTTCTTACGAATACAACTGTATATTAGAGAAAAGACTATACAGCTAGGCAAGGGAGTACTCACATCTCTGTCCTTCTCATTAACTCACACTCCCTCTCATCCCTTTATCCTCCTTTCTCTCTTAAGTCATCCTTTAAAGTCTCAGTTTAGATGTCTACTTTCCCTGACAACTGGTTAGTTAGGTACAGTATTATAACTAGTAAAAATAGGTCTTTATACAATCTGTTATACACCATCCATAATCCCATATACACTCTAAATCCTAACAGAAAATATGTGTGTATACATGTAATTTTATTAATAACCAAATAGGATTTTTGTTATTAAAAAGCTACATAAGTAAAATGTAAAATCTCTAATCTGAAGTAAAAAACAATGGCCTGATAGAAATACATCTTAGGTAAAAATTTTAATGTTTAATCACGTTATGACTTTATTGATAAATTTTATAATTTCCATTTTTCCAACTCTTAAGCATTGATGCTGAATAGCATTACTATTAAATAGTGTTGTTCCATAGTTAAATAGGTTTCCCACTATTTTTAATTTGGAGAAATAACTGCTATAGATTTAGTAATAGAAACTATAAAAATAAATAAATAAATAAAATTCATTAAGAATGAACATTTTAGAAAAACTATTTTTGAACCTATATATCAACCTTTAAATTTTGTATATATGGGTATTAATATATTAATTTTAAAATAAAATATAATGAACCACAATCTTTCTACCAACAGGTGGCACACATAGAAGATCAAAGAACTATTCCAATGGTTCTTAATTTAGCCACAGAATTAAGCAAGCAATGGAAAAAAACCAACGTTCAAAACTTGTTCACAATTTTAGCTGAGAGATTTTTTTAATGTGAGAACATAATTTTAAAAATCATTTTTAATCATATAAATAATTAAAATTTATAAGGAATAAGGATGATGTAAGGAAGGACAACATGATGGGGGAGCTAGTGGTAGTAGGACTTCCTTTAGAGCTTTAGATTGGTCTACTAGTAAAAGTGTCTCCAAGGAGCTGAGTCTTAAAAGATGAGACAGAGTGCATTAGTTTCCTCAGGCTGCCATAACATATTCCCAAAAACTTGGTGGCTTAAAACAACAAATTTATTCTCTCACAGTTCTGAAGGCCAGAAGTCTGAAATCTAGTGTCAGCAGGACCTTGTTCCCCCTACAGGCTCTAGAAGAGGATTCTTCTTCGTCTCTGCCAGTATCTAGTGGCTCCTGGTGTTCCTTGGCTTGTGGCAGCATAACTCTGCTCTCTGCCTCCATCTTCATATGGCCTTCTTCCGTGTGTCTCTCTATGTCTTCTCCCTTTCTATGTCTAATAAAGACACTTTCATCGGATTTAGGGCCCAGCCTAATCCCAGATGATCTCACCTCGAGATCCTCATCTTTATTACATCTGCTAAGACCTTCATTCCAAATAAGGTCAAATTCTGAGGTTCTATATATCTTTTCGGGGGGTGCCACTTTTCAACCTACTACACAGAGCTAGCCAGGAAAAAAAGGCTTATGAGAAAATGAGTTCTAGGAACCGTTAAAAGGCCAGCATGGTTGGAGCCTAGTAAGGTAGAGAATGGTATATGTTGAGATTGAAGAGATAGGCAGTCACCGATCATGCAGGGCATTCTACGCCATTATATGGAGTCTGAATTACAAATGCAATGGGATCTATTAAGCACAATGAAAAGCCAAAATCTGATTCTCTCTCTCTCCCACACACACACACACACACACACACACACACACACACACAGTCTGCTTTGTAGAGAATGGATTAGAGGAACTGGCAGACCAGTTAGAAGGTTGTTAACAATAATTCAGAGAAGAGATGAGATGAAGGAGACTTAGACTAGGATGGTATGGAGATGGAGAGGATTAGACAGTTACGACATATATTTTGGAAAAAGAATGGATAGGATTTAGTGATAGCTGGACGTAGGGAGGGGAGAGAAAGGTATCAAGGATGATGATTTAGTTTCTAAGTTGAATAACAGGGTAGCTAGGAATATTATTTACTCTGATGGGAAGGACTGGCAAAGAAACAGGCAGCATGAAAATGAGACTAGAAAAGTCTAAATTATATATCTATGCATCTCTCAGGCTGTGTAATAAATCACCCCAGTGTCTTAAAACAACAGTGATTTATGATTTCTCTTGAGTCTGTGGGTTCAATGGACAATTCTTCCACTGGTATCTCCTGGACTCATTCATGTATCAGCTGGTGGGTTGGCTGGAGAATGGGACTTAGTTGGGGTGGTGGGTGGGGAGGTTGGACTTAACTGAAATGATTGGGCCCCTCCATGTAGGCTTTTATCCTCAAGGAGGCTAGATGGGCTTTCTTCTGAGCACAGTGGTCTCAGAGTTCCAAGAAAGAGAGAATAGAAGCTACGAGGTCTCTTGAGGCCTTGCTTAGAAGTTGCAATAACACTTTCATAGAATTTTCTGTTGGTTAAAGAAAGCCGCAAAACCAGCCAAGATTTATAAGGCAGGAGAATAGACTGCACCTCTTGCTGGAAGGAGTTGTAATGTACGACCATATTAAGAAATTTGGACTCTATTCTAGGAGGAATAGAGAAATATAAAAGGGTTTCAAGGTATCGAGCAACAACACAAAAAATTCAATACCTATTCAGGACTAGAAACTCTCAGAAAACTACAAATAGAAGGAAACTTTCTCAAACGGATATAGGACATCTATAAAATATCCATATCCAACATCATACTTAATGAAGATTCCTCCTAATATTGGGACAGAAGGAAAACTGGGGCTAGGGGGTGTCAAAGAAGGGGAGAAAATACTTGCAAATCATATATCTGTTAAAAAAACTTATATACAAAACATATAAAGACTCTCAAAATTCAATAATAAGAAAACAAACAAATTTTAAAACAGACAAACCTTTTGAACAGACGCTTCCCCAAAGAACATTTAGAGAGGCAAACAAGCATGTGAAAAAATGGTCAATATCACTAATCATTTTAAAAATGCAAATTAAAACCACAAAGACTTGTACATTAAGTTTCAATGTATCTTTATTTGCAGTTGCCAAAAACCTAGAAAACAATCCAATGTCCCTCAACAGGTAAGTGGATAAACTAACTGTGATATGTTCATACAAGAGAATTCAGCTAGGCAACAAAAATGGATAAATTATTGATGCAAACTACAACATGGATGAATCTCAAAATAATCACTTCGAGTGAAATAAGTCAGACACAAAAATGCATACTATATTTCTTCATTTATATAAACTCCTAGAAAATGCAAATGAATCTATAGTTAAAGAACAGCTGTTACCTAGAGATGAAGGATGGAGGTAGGTAGGAGGGATTAAAGGGAGACATAGGAAACTTTTGGGGTAAGAGATATGCTTAGTATTTTAAATGTGGTGGTGTTTTCAAGGGTGAACACATATGTGAAAACTTATCAAATTGCACACTAAAAATACTAAGTTTGTTGTACATCAATTATACCTTAAAAGCTGTTTAAAAAATAATAGAAGTCAGTGTTAAGAAAATGAATAAGCAAGCCATAGACTGGGAGTAAATATTTATAATACATAACTAACAAAGAACTTATATCCAGAATACATATAAACAACTTTTACAACTCAGTAACAAAAAAGCAAACAATCCCATTTTTTTAAATGAGTGAAAGAATTCACAAAAATAATAAATGAACAGCCAATAAGCAAATAGAAAAAAGTGCTTAATATCATTAGTCATCAGGTAATTATAAATTAAAACCACTTCACACCAACAATAATCACTAAAATTAAAATGGGTTTCAATGACAAATGTTGGTTAGGCTGTGAAGCAACTAGCAGTCTGATAAGTTCAAATAAAGTAATGTATCTCTACCTTATGATGCAGCAATTCTACCTCTAGATATTTACCCAAAACAATCAAAAATATGTATTATTTAAAAAATCTTATAAAAGAACGTTTATACAAGCTTTACTCATAATCACCAAAAACTATACGATGCAAATGTCCATAAACAAGAGAATGGATAAACAAATTGTGGTATATCCGATATAGAACAGAATGGTATTCTGTAATGAAAAGAAATATTAATGAATGCAACAACATGTATAAACAGCAAAAACATTCTGAGCATAAAAAGCCATATATAAAAGAGTATATATATATATGCACTCCATGACTCCATTTATATTAAATTTTAGAACTAGCAAAACTAATCTACAGCAAAAGAAACCCAAACGGTTGTTGCCTCTGGATGGAGCGTAAGAGAGTTAAGGACTCACTGGTAAGGGACAGAAAGGATCTTTCTGACGTGATGGAAACATTTTATATCTTGATAGGAGTGTGAATTATATTGGTGTATGCATTTTTCAAAATGGATACTGTACAATTAAGGTCCACGCATTTCACTAAATGTAAATTATATTAATTAAAAATGTATTATAAAACACATACAATGCTCTTACACAAACCTGGACAAAATACAATAAAGAAACTTCGTAAGTTTACTGGTATCCTGGTTCCACAGATAGATATTACATTGAAATGCACATATTTTCTATTTCCTTCCTCACTTGGCAAGTAACTTCTATTCCTATAATATTCGTGTTATGGTTCATCAAACAGAGAAAGAATAACCTGAGAGTATTACAAAAGCTAAAACACACCCCCATGCACACACACCAACTATATTAAATAATCACTAAAGTTTCCTTGACCTTCTTAGATTATAGAAAAGCAGAATGCTTGCTGTTTGTTAAACAACTTGAACTGCCCTCTCTGGACCCAAAAAGCAAAGAATATTACCTAACATCATACTTTTACTTAAACTATCTCGGAAGGAGCTTATAACTGTAGAAGAGTTACGATCTAATCTTTCTTAAAGCAATAATCAAGACATCTGTAACTCCCTGTTCATTTTAACCAACGCTAGCATATTTGCCAGTCACCTTGAAAGACATGTTTTCCATGGCAGTATCAATAACTCCTATAAAACATATTTGATGAGGGAGAAGGGTAAAATTATTATCTCAAAGTATTTATGGGGTTTTCATTCATGCTACTTTTAGTCCCTACCAGTACAGATGATCCAGAATTAACAGCACTGTTTTCTCATTAGGTCTCAAAATATCTGCTCTCTACCACAATGAAAATGGTTTTAATTTTTTTCTGCTTATACAAATTATAAATACTAATTGAAAATGAGGATCAAAAAAGAGATAAAAGTGTAAGCACGAAATTTAAGAGAAATTAAAAATCACCTGAATTCCATCATCCTGATATAACCACTACCAACATTTTGATGATAACTCAGTTTAACTGTCTATACACAGACACATACTTTACATAAGTGGAATATCATACATGTTTTTTTTAATGGGAATAACTTTTAAAAATAATTGTTTTCTCTTTTTCCTCCTGCATCTCCTCCTCTTAAATAACCAACGCCAACAACCAGATGTGTATCCTTTCAAACATTTATCTGGGCTCATTGCATCAAATACAAATATACTATGTACACACATACATATTGGTGAGGGAGGGAGAGTCACTATTCAGGTAACAATAGTAGGATCTTATTGTAGACGCTTCTCTGCATCTTACTTTTCTCTTTTTACAGTGGAAACCCCTCCAAGTCAACTGGTATGAAGCAAGTTCATTTTATTTAAATGGCTGACAACAGTCTATGAAAAATATATTCTAGCATTCCCCTAGATATTCTTTTTTGCTGTTGTTCTTGAGGATGATTGGCCCTGAGCTAACATCTGTGCCCCTCTTCCTCTATATTATATATGGGATGCCACCACAGCATGGCTTGATGAGTGCTGCATAGGTCCACACCAGGGATCCGACCTGCAAACCCTGGGCCACAGAAGCAGAGTGTGCAAACTTAACTACTACGCCACCAGGCCAGCCGTTAGGTATTCTTTTTATTTCCTGAGCCAGAACCACCCAGCTAAGCCACTCTCTGATTCCTAACCCTCAGTAACAGTGTGAAATAACAAATGCTTGTTGTTTTTAACTGATAAGTTTTGGGGTAATTTGTTACACAGCAATAGATGACTAATACAGCATCCAAGGCCAAAAGAAATATTAACAGTTTCATTCATTAAGTAGTCAGGTCCAAACAACTTAATAAGTATTTATGTCCTGACAATCTAGTAGTAATTTGAATAAATAATAGATATACATTAAAAGAAAAATATTTGTATTTCTACCTACCTTACTCATACCCCAACATGAGCTTTAGAGAGGGGTGTTTAGGGTTCATTAACTCTGGGGTGCCATTCTCAAAACACATCATACATCCTAGCACCCATGCATACACCTATAGTCCTTCCTCATTCCAGGAAAGGAAAGAAGTAGCTGTGAGGCTTCGAGTTTGATTTCCACCCCTCTCTAGATAAACTGTACCATTAACTTCCTTATCTGCTTAAACTGCATATACTAAAAATAATTAAAATTTCTTACGGACAGAGTCAAGCACTGTGAGCATCAAACAGTATATCCTAACAACAGTGACACCTTAGACCTGTGGAGTCTAATACATAGCCACTAGCCACCTGGGGCTATTTAACCTAAATTAATTAAAATTACGTAAAATTTAAAATTGCAGGGCCGGCCCCGTGGCTTAGCGGTTAAGTGCGCACGCTCCGCTGCCGGCGGCCCAGGTTCGGATCCCGGGCGCGCAGCGACGCACCGCTTCTCCAGCCATGCTGAGGCCGCATCACACATACAGCAACTAGACGGATGTGCAGCTATGACATACAACTATCTACTGGGGCTTTGGGGGAAAATAAATAAATAAATAAATTTAAAAAATTAAAATTGCATTCCTCAGTTAGACTAGCTTCCTTTCAAGGGCTCAATAGTCAGCTGTGGCTAGCAGCTACCATATCATACAGTGCAGATTATAGAATTATTTTCATCACTGCAGAAAGTTTATTAGACAACATTATCCTAGAGGCTGTTGAAATATACAGTATTACCTACCCTTACACTAAAACCCCCTAAATGTTATACTTTTGTTTTTCTATTTGTTACTTAAACTTTTTTGTCTTCTCCCTCATGACACTTTGTCAGTTGTCAGCTTGCTGTTAATGTGCCTATCTTTTACAGCTATGCCCCACCATGCACAAAGTTGCTTCCAGTTGTTGAAACCTGAAGAAATAATTAACCAAATAGAATAACATTATATCAAAAGTAGATTCTAGGAAAGGCCCTCAGGCCCTAAAATTTCACCACAACGATTTTGATTTTTCAGAGTCTTCTTTTCCTTTCTTTCTGATTCCCAGACCTGTTTTAAGACATGGTAAATGAATTGTAAGTTACAGTAGAGTCGCTCCTCATTATTCATGGATTCCATATTTGCAAATTCGACTACTTACTAAAATTTATTTTTAACACTAAAATCAATACTCACAGCACTTTCTCAGTCATTCCCAGACACGTACAGAGCAGCAAAAAATTTGAGTTGCCTGATGCACACTCTCTCAGCTGAGGTGAAACAAGGGACACTATGCCTTCTTGTTTTAGCTCTCAGATTATAAACAAGTATCCTTTTCATGCTCTATTTGGTGGCACTTTTTTAATATTTCTGTGCTTACTATTGGTGATTTTGCTGTCTAAAACGGTCCCCACGCATAGTGCTGAATGCTGTTTAGAGTTTCTAAATGCAAGAAGGCCCTGTGCCTTATGGAGAAAATATGTGTGCTAGGCATGAGTTATTGTACTACCGGCTATGAGTTCAATGCTAATGAATACACAACATATATAAAATAAGGTGTCTTTAAACAGAAATACACATAAAGCAAGATTATATATTGACTGGTTGACAAAAATGTTGTGACCAGAGGTTCACTGGAACCTAACTCTGTGAGTTACAATGAAAGATCCACCAGACTGGCAAAATCTAAAAATCAACCATAGAAGTGATAAGGAGAATGAATACAATGCACAGCAACTTTCATACACTGCCAGTGAGAGTATAAATTATACAGCCATTTTGTAAAACAGTTTTGCATTACAGTTGAACATACACATACCCTATGATCCAGCAATTATACTCCAAGGTATATACCCTAAAGAAACTCTTGTACATGTGTTTTAGGAGACAACATACAAGAACGATCATAGCACCCTGTTCATAATAGCAAAAGATCCCCCAGTGGATGCCTGAAACCATAGATAGTACTGAACCCTATATATAGTATGTTTTTTTCCTATACATACATACTTATGGTGCAACAGCAAAACTAGCACATATTTCTTTTTCCTTCTTCACAATTTCACAGATAGATTTGTTCTTATCATAGATCTTAGCAACCACAGCATACAATTTTTTTTCTTTCCTTATTAAGTCAAGAACTTTCACTTTTTCACTTAAAGGAAGCACTTTACAGCTTCTCTTTGGCATATCTGAATTGCCAGCATCACTACTCTTGCACTTTCAGGCCATTATTAAGTGAAATGAGGGTTACTTGAACACAAGCACTGCGATACTGCAACAGTCAATCTGAAAACTGAGAGGGCTACTAAGTAACTAATGGGCAGTAGCATACACAGTGTGGATATGCTGGACAAACCGATGATTCACATCCTGGGCGGGATGGTGCGAGATTTCATCAAGCTACTCAGAATGGCAAACAATTTAAAACTTATGAATTATTTACTTCTGGAATTTTCCATTTAATATTTTTGGACTGCAGATGACCATGGGTAACTGAAACCATGGAAAGCAAAACCATGGATTAGGGGGAACTACTGTACATATAAGTTGTGAATGTATATTCTTTGGATGTATATTTTGCAATGAAACATTTAAACACCAGGTGATCCAAAAAGGTATGCAAATAGTAAGAAACCAATATAAAAGGAAAAATAAGTACAGAGACCAGGTTGCCAAGAACTACACTAGAATAAAAAATAAAGTAAGTTTTCTTTACCCACCTGCTCTACCCATCAGAGCATTAATTTTCTCAAGGATATGAACATAATAAGTGTTAAGGCTGAAAGTGTATAACTGAAAGAAGGATTATTTTTAAATTCAGATGACCTCAGACACCACTCGTCAAGGAAAGATTTTAGCTCCTGGTCCTGATGTCAACTAAATATATTACTTTAGTAAAATAACAAAATATACTAAGTTTATTTTCCCTAAAAGGCAGTCATTCAGTCACTGAGTCAAAGTTCAATTTACTAACATTTCCTTAAACATTTACAGAATGACTTGAATTAAAGTGCAGAAGTCACAACCTCTGCTCAGATCAGTACTCAGATAAGTTACTGCTCAGAACAGTAACAGCACCTTAACTTGTTCTTTTTAGTTAACATTTTCCTCAAAAGGTATTAAAACACTTACTTCTGCATCATTAGTAATCCAGAAAAAATACAAATTAGATTTTAAATGTTCTGGTAGACAGAAGTAAAAAGTCTATGTTTCATCAAATCCAACACTGCATTTGCCTATGAAATAAAAATTCTTCCAAAATTTAAACAAACAAAAAAAGAAGAAATAAAAATTTACCTCACAATTTCAAAGACTGAATAAACTATTAATGGATTCCAGGTAACTGATATCAATTAAGTGCCTATTTAAATTTTGACTTCTAAATGGTATCAGGAGCTACACATAATCTTACCTGGGGAGGATAGTTGCTCTCTGAAGACCACCTTGAAGATTGGTCATTTGGTTTATCCACTAAAATGTTCCTGAAATAGAGAAAAGGAAATTATAACAATTAATTTAAGAATATGTGAACATGAATACACAAAAAGAGGGATAATCTATCAGATGCTGAAATTATAAAGTTATATAATGTCTGGAACTTGAACAAGAAGAGAAAATGAAACAGAATAAAAAACACAGAAAACATGTAGTACATATAAGATTTTAAAATATGATAAAGGTAGCATTTCAAACAATTGAGAAAAGCAAGAAAAATATAGCTCTACTTCATACCAAGTGACCAAATGAATTGTAAATTTTAGGTAAAAACAAAGCAATAAAATACCTATAATAAAATAAAATACCAAATATACATATTACATATAATTATATTATATTGTTATATATTATATATATGTATATTATACATGTGTTTTATATAACATTATATATAATACATACATAAATATATATAGTATATGTATATAATCAATCTTTGGATCAACATGGTCTTTTAAACCCAGCATCAAAAGCACAATTGTGGGTGAAAAAGGGAACAGACACAAGTAACTTTGGAAGATGGTGCTTTCACTGGAAACTGTAAGGGTAAAGACAAATGAAACCATACATAAATCCTGTACTTTATTTGGTAAAGTTGTTCTTCACATGGATACAGGTTAATTCTAAAACACTTTACATGTATACTGGGGTTGAACAAATAAGTAAATGGACGGTAAATGGTGGGAGCCAAGCTTCTCAATTTGGAGTGGAAAGTTATAGAAAAACAAGGGGAAGGAGGTTAGAATGAACTCAGTGGTACTGAATGAGAGCCAGAGCCATCAGTACAAATTCATGTTTAGCTTAAGATAGACACAGATAAATAGATTCAGAAGTAATTATAGATAAGTGTGTGTGCATTCACACACACACAAATAGTATTCCTAGCTTTGTTCACAAATAGTATTCCTAGCTTTGTTCACTAACAGGGACTAGAAGCAGTGACACTCCAGTACCAGTGAGCACACCCAGCACCCAGAGCTTGGTTTCTACATACCATAGTTCAATAAAAGGGAACAGGGATTCTTGGGGAAGTGGCTGATTCTAGGGTTAGGGCAGGCAATTCAAAAGATAAACCTGGACCATCTTGTAGTGCTCAAAAAAACCACAAAAGAACAGGGACATGTCAAAGGGACAGAGGAGCCAACATGAAAGAATGAAAGAATTGAATGGCCAAAGCTGAAATAATTTAAACAAAATAATGTAATATTAGATTATAACCGAAAGTATAAAACAAATATCCACGAGTCCATAATAATACAAAAAGCCCCAGTTTAACCATAAGAAAAATATGAGACAAACTCAAATTGAGGAACATTCAACAAAAAACATGATCAGTACTCCTCAAAACTCTCAATAGAATGAAAAACAAGAAAAGACTGAAAAACTGTCACAGACCAGAGGAGAGTAAGGAGCCATGACAACTAAAAGTGATGGTATCTTGGATGGAATCCTGAATCAGAAAGAGGACATTAATGGGAAAACTAGTGAAATCCAAATAAAATGTGGAGTTTAAGTAATAATAATGTATCAAGGTTGGTATCTTAGTTGTGACAAATGTACCAGGGTAATGTAAGACATTAGCAATAGGAGAAACTAGGTGAGGGGCATATGGGAACTCTGTACTATCTCTGTAACTTTTCTGTAAATCTAAAATTATTCAAAATAAGAAGAATATTTTTAAAAAGTTACATCTATACCTGGCACAGAGAAAGTACTTAATAAATGTCAAATAGATGTGTGAATGAATTTTTTTTAAAAAGCAGAACGATAAGGAAAAGAATTGCCTTTACATACACATCTCACAAAGGTAAAACATTAATATATAAAATGACTTCAAAAAAAATTAGAAGGCAAACAACCAACCAGAAAAATATAGGCAATGTAAAACACAAAAAATAAATTAAAATGTGAATTTGAGGGGCCCACACCCTCAAAAAAAAACACATTTTAAGCATAACCTCAGTTGTTGGCCGGAGCTGGTAAAATGGCACTCTCATATGTTGCTGGAGAAATGCAAAGTGATACAACTCTTCAAGAGAGAATTTTAATATAATACATATCAAAAACATTTCAAATGTGCATATTAAATAAAAATGATGATGATTGGGGCCAGCCCGATGGTGCAAGCGGTTAAGTGCACGCTCTGCTGCGGCGGCCCGGGGTTCGCTGGTTCGGATCCTCGGCGCGCACCGACGCACCGCTTGTCAGGCCATGCTGTGGCAGGCGTCCCATATAAAGTGGAGGAGGATGGGCATGGATGTTAGCCCAGGGCCAGTCTTCCTCAGCAAAAAGAGGAGGATTGGCAGATGTTAGCTCAGGGCCAATCTTCCTCACAAAAAAAAAAAAAAAATGATGATGATGACAACAATGACAATGGTAGCATCTAACATTTCTGAGCTTTTAGACATTCCAGACACTGTTCTAAGAGCTTTCCATATATAAACTGTTATCTTCAATGTACAGATTAAGAAACTGAGAGAGATAAATTTGCCTAAAAACACACAACTAAAAAGTAAGGATTTGAACCTTAGGCAATCTGACTCCAAAGCCAACACTCTTAATCACCACACTACACAGCCTCAGAATTATTCTACTTCTTGGAACTTAACCTAAAAAATAATCTAGGGGATGTAAATCATCCACATTCATCACAGCACATTTACAATAGCAAACTATAAACAACCTAATTGTCCAAAAATAGGGGATTCGTTAAACAAATTATGACCTGTTACTGAATACTATGTAACCATGATGTATTCTATAGCCTGACTTCACTGTCGTTGGAAAATGTTCACTACACAGTAAGTGGAGGGACAAAGTAGTTTACAGTATATATATGATGAACCAACTGTTGTAAACAATAAAAATATTCATGCGTGGGGAGAAAAGACAAAGAATATATACTAAATTGTTAATGTAGCTCTCAATGGCGAGATTATAGTGACGTCTTTCCTTCTTTGTACTTTTTTGTACTTTTCAAATTTTCTAAAATTAACACATTGCTTTCATACTCAGAAAAAAAGGTGTGCCTTTTTTTAAAGAATGAATTACAAAACACAGGATAAAGATAAGAATTCTGTATAAAAAGATTGCAGTACAATTAAAAGCCAAAGCTAAAAAACTAGCATTTTAAAAAAAAAATCACTCTGACATGAATGTTATAAACCGTTAAAGAAAACCTAATATATTACAACTATAATAAATTGGGACTACAAAAATCACAAAGTATAATGAATTTAGGGAGGGGAAGATCAGATAACATGTAAGTGAGCTAATTCCATCATCTTTCATAGCTCCTAAGAATAATGTTTCTGAAATTGATAAAAAGAAAAAAGAGATTTAAGAATACTATTTAAAGTTTAGAATTAAGCAAGATTAAACTAAAAACATACCACATACCTTCTAAATTATTTGAGCAGAATATCAACAACAAAAAAAACCATACAGCAAAAAGCAGAAAATAAAAATTAAATAAAAGCAGAAAACATTAAAAACAGAAAATTTAAAGTAAAATGACAATACCAACACCAAGCATCTATTACAGCCATATTTATAAATGGCCTAAAATAAGATAGTAGAATATCCTTTGGATTGGGTAGAAACATAACCATCTACATGAAGGCACACACACAATAACAAGTGACTCTTGATAGATAAAAGTTATATAAGGCAGACGCAATCTTTGTAAAACCAGGGGAAATTTAAAGAAAAAAGTATTAACTGAGTGAAAACAATAACTAGACCGAGTTCAAGCCACAATGATAATATAATTTTTGAGTCTTAATGAATTAAACAGAAGCAAAAATAAAGCTTTTGAGAATATGAGTAAAGAAATATGAGAAGAAATGAGAAGAAACTGATAAAAATAGTAGGAGGATATTAACATCTCTCAGCACCTGGAAAATTAATAAATAAACATCTATATAACGTCAAGGTGGTGGCAAGGAATAGCGGTACTACGAAGAAAAATAAAGCGAAGTAGGAGAGAAACAGACCTGTACGACGTGAGGGAGCTACCGTGTCATAATCTGAAAAAGAGCAGACGGACCACTAAATGCAAAGTCAAAGGGGCCAAACAGTTATAATATGTTGTGGTCTTGTGAATTTTGAAATGCCTATTCAACAGCCCATTGGAGATTTAGCAGTTGGATATATGAGGTTGAAATTCAAAGGACATGCCAAGGCTGAAAAAAATATATTATCTTTATAGACATCAATATATCAATGTTAAAATATTTAAAGCCATGACACTAAGTGAAATGACTTAGGGAATGAAACGGATCTTGAGAAGAGAAGCTGAATGACTGATCAAGCTGGGGGGGGGGGTGTCCATCATTTAGGGGGTCCAGAAGAGAAAGATTGAGCAAAGGAGAATGAGAAGGGCTAAAGATGAAGAAAATGAAATCCTAGCAAGTGTGAATATCAAGTGAAAAAGAAAGTATTTTAAGAAGAAAGAAGTGAAAAATTATGTAAAATGCTGCTGAGAAGACAGGCACTGGGCGATATTCATCCTCACGTGCCTAACTCCAAGCCTAACTGCTGCCACATAGAAAGTGCTTCATAAATATTTGATAATAATATGAACAAATAAATAGCACTAAAAAGAAAAAAATTAAAGTGAATCCACCAAAGCCTATCGTATTAATCCTTATTTATTACCTGTAACTTAAAGCTTATACTAATTTGAAATAAAAATAAAAGAGAAATAAAATACAGACTGGACACAGAGTAAGGTTAGCCTAAGGGGGTTAGGAAAGATGGAAGCTTGAAGATATTCCTGATGAGCTCCAGTCCCAAAACTAGGTCAACTACTAAGTACCTCTCCCAAGCCCGGTAGGTGACAGAGGCCAGAATCAGAATTTTAAGAATCATGACAAAAGCCTGGCCCTAAAAAAAATATGAGAACCTCCTTCCCCAAGGGAAAGGCATCAACTGCATGAGCATTCCTAGGACAAATTGCTAGTCTCCCTGGCCCAAAAAGAGCTTCAGAAGAGCTAACCTGGTAGAGTTGGTTCTCTTTACCCCTGAAGATGAGAATGTACTTGCCCTCTTAGCTGAAGACAACTGGTGGCTGAGAGGTGTCTCTTGGTGACCCACAGAGAACTAACAACATAGGAAATGGTACTCCAAAAGCCACAAGACAAAAACTGCCAGATTGCCCACTATTTAAGGTATGGGAAGCTTTACCTAACGAGTACACAATACAAAACAGCTTTTATAGAAAAACAAATGTACAAAAAGAGCCAAGAAAATTAAAAAAAAAGAGAGAACAGTGAGAGATCATTTTATCAGTTTTTAAAACACTTCAAATACTCTAAAATTAAGGACAGTAGGAATTGGGATTGGAACAGACCAATGGCTCAGAGAAACAAAAACCCAGAAATTGAGCCCAGTGTGGATGGAAATTTAATATTTGATTAGGGAGATATTTTATTTCAGTGGGAAATGATAGTTCATATTTAAATGATGCTTATACAACTGAATATCCATCAGAAGAAAATAAATTAACCCCTACCTAATGTCATAAACAAAATTAATCCCAATTAAAGATTTAAACATACATACATACATAATAATCATTGGAAAAAAATTTAGGGACCCATATTTACAACTGAAAGTGTTGGAGAGATCTAGATCTTTTTGCCAAGAAACACAGAAGCTGTTAAAGAAAAAACAGCTATTTGGTTATAAAAAACTTTTAAATTTTGTATTGTAAAAAACATCATAAAAGGGGCTGGCACGGTGGCTTCGTGGTTAAGATCGCACACTCCGCTTGTGTGGCCTGGGGTTCTTGGTTTCAGATTCAGGTGCAGACCTACACATCGCTCATCAAGCCATGCTGTGGCAGCTTCCCACACACAAAATAGAGGAAGACTGGCACAGATGTTACCTCAGGGACAATCTTCCTCACCAAAACAAAACAAAACAAAAAAATCATAAAGAAAGGAAACAAGCAATAGTTTAGGAAAAAATGGTTGCAACTCATATGACTAATAAAGTATTCATATCTAAAACCTGCAAAATATTGTTTCAAATTGAGAATAAGATGAACAACAAAATGGAAAATAAGCAGAATGCATGTCACTGAAGAGTCATTAAAATGGCCAGTAAACAACAACAACAAAAATTTCTCTAAATCCTTGTGTATTGTTTGTGTTGGGGAAAACAAATTAACACAAGATATCCTTTTTCACCTATCAAACTGATAAAATTAAATCCCAACTTATCAGGAAATCAGGAAGAAAAGGCAGATATTTCCATTACCCCAACCTTTATGGAAAGTCAATTTGTAGCACTTATTACAATTTTAAATGTACAGATTCTTTCACCTAGCACTCTCAGAATCTATCTCATAAAAATAAAATCATCAGTACATAAGGATATATGAGTCTGTTTAATGTAGCATTTTTTGTAGTACCAGGGAAATGATTAAATAAATTACAGAACATATATATCATCAAACATTATACTGCCATAATAAAGAATACTTCAGATGTAAGCCAGCTAATTTGAAGGATTTCTGCAACGTAAGATATAAAGAAGCGTGTATGATACTATTGTGGAAAAAAAAACCAAACTATTATTTATATATATTTGTATACAATTAAATTAAAAAGCTTATATGGTATGATCTAATTTACATCAAATTATAGAGAATAAGCACAAACATAAGCCTAAAATGAAGCATAAGTACCATTAAGGGATTTTACTTATTTTCTTATATTTGTCATATTGTTCAGATTTTTATAATAAACATTATTTATATAAACAGTAAATTACTCTAAAAATACAATGGTTCAGATGATAACAAACTTTCCATGTTTATGGCAAACTGACTACATTATCATCAGATGATCGAATCAGGCTCAACTTTTCCTTGTTTTTAAAGACATGGGAGGAGACAAAGAAGCAACTAATAAAGTCTTATTGCCTCTTAAAATTTTTAAGTGACACATCATCTCCTAAAACTTAATGTCAACGGTAGATTGTTTTTAATTCTCCCTCCCAGATGTTCCTTTGCTCAATCCATTTCCACTTTCCTGCTAAGGCAAATGAGAATCTAGTTTAGGGCAGTGACTATTAACATCAGCCCTTCATCAACAGTAACAGCCACTATGGTAGCATTCTATAAAACATGTTCTTATTATCCTTCCTTGTATATTTCCCAAAAACCTATAAAACCTACCATCACTACTGGTATAGCTTTTCCTTCTTCTAACTCTCAGGACTAAACAACAGACATTAACTTCTCATACTACATATGTCAATCATGATACCAGTTCACTATCTGGTTTCTAAAAGGGGAAATATTCCATTCACAGCCTCCACTGAAAGAGCAATCATAGGCAGTGGTGTTTTGTACCTGTGAGTTTCCCTTACAACTACCTCAGTGACAGCTGATCTAGGCTGGCTAGTGACCTATGACAGGAGATGGGATGGCCCCGTATGAAAATAAAATTATAAAGACAAAAAAATGTATAAGTCAACAGAACCAATGAAACAAATAATACGCAAAGTAAGAATAAGAGATTCAAGAGAAAGAATAGCCAGTCAGTAGTAAGATAGGAATGTAGCAGATATAAAATAGAAGAGACTCCAGGGAACAATAGAGAATAGAAATTGATGGCTTTTTAATCCCAGTTGCCTGGAGGCTCTGTTTTTGGCAACCAAAAGAATGTGACCACAACACCCTTCTAGGTACTCCATGACTAATTTTAACATTTTACTATTGTCTGGAAAAACAAATGACAAGCAAAGAAAAAAAGTTATAGAAGTGTATTCTATACACAATTCAGTATAGAAACTATATGATTCAAATAATAAAGATTAATCTACTAGGGTTAAGTTAAATATCTGCCATTCTAAAATATATTTAAAATGCTAAATGCAAATAATAACTAACAGAACTGGTCAAGAAGAACTGATAAGGGAGATGGGTTGAGGAGTAAAATGGCTTCCTATTTTCATCAAGGTTAATTTAATTTCAAAATGTACATTTTCATTCCTACCAATGCAGGACAAAAACTGAAGGTAATAAAAATGAGCTAAATTAAGTCTGTTAGACACAGACTACAAAGGCCAGGCTGTGAGTAATTAAATCCTTCTATTAGGACTAAAAAAATTTATAGTGAAACACATGGGCAACTGAAATATGAAATACAGTGTTAACTTTTTCCAAGTTATATGTCTCTATTTCACTTAAAGCTCAAAAAAGCCCAGTACAGAAAAAACAGATTAGAAAGTGAGTGAAAATAATGAAACTGATACGAAAGAGAGCAACAGTAAGTATGTGATCCAATAAATATATAACTGGAATCAGATAGGTATTTCAAACTGTGCTGCAAGCAAATCTTCCTAAAATAAGACCTGAATCTACACTTATAAAGAATACATGGTATATTAGGGAAATTCAACCCAGACTATTCTTAGTACAAACTATCAAAGACTTTTTTCTTTTTTTAAGTTATTTGAGCATGCAGGTAAAATGACCAAGTCACTTAAAAGAAAAAGAAAATTGTAGTGTCAAAAAACTTCATAATAGCTATGTTTTATACCCAAATACAATGAAACGAAAATTTTAAGATACTCAAGCACAAAAAAATGTAGGCCTAGGATTTTATATATAGTCAAACTGTCCTTCAAGTTTAGAGGCATAGATAACAACATGTAAAAGTGTCTTGAGCCCTTCCTAAGAAATCTACTATACAACAAACAATACGTATCCAAGAAACGACTTAAAGAACTTCAGGATAAAATCTGGTCATATGAACTAAAGACACTTAACTACAGAACTAAAACTAACCATGAAGATAAGGATGATATAACAGTATGTAAATATGTTCTGCAACAATGTAGAAAGGATAGATCTATCAAAAAATGGGAGAAGAAGGAAGAGAATAAGTGGAAGTCAGAACAGACTTATTAACTGCCTCACAAATATTAACTCCTAGAAGGAAAAGATCACTTAAAATTAGATGCTGGGAGAGAGGGAAGGAAGAAAAGAAGAGATTCCTAGCTAACTTCTTCAGAAAGACTTACGAGTATTACATTAAAGAGACTTGATTGAAGGGAATAACAACAACAAAAAGAAACAAAAAACATAATCACAAATCATCCTAAATGCCAAAAGAAACTTAGTTTAATAAGAAAAAGACCAAAGAAAAAATATGACATAGTGGTATATGTGTGCACATGTGTAAAATACGCCACAAAACATTAGAGTACAATTGAGATCAAACATATCAATAAACATAAACGGCCTTAACACAACTTTTTTAAAAAATTTCTAGATCAGTTAACAATCCAGAGTGTTCTTCACAACAAAAGCTAGCCTTCTAAAGGCAACTATTTTACCAGAGCCTTATCCTATCTGGGGAAGGGCAATTAGCCAACTCCAGCCCCCTTTAGCCCTCCTTTCTCACATAAGAGGAGAAAAAAAAAGCTAAGAAACATTTTGGAAAGTAAGAGTCCAGAGCCTCAGACCCAGCAAATTCTGGGATTTAATCATAAGATTAGGGAATGCTTCCCCTCCCTCACACCTAACCACCACAACAGGGGTAATGTATAATAACAGCAGATCACCACTGAGAGAGCTACAAGATACAAACTCTATTTAAGAAGAAGTTCTTAGGGAAATCTCCCCCTCCCCCCAAAAAAAACAAGGGAGAGAAAAACCAAGGTAAAGGAAAATGAAGTCTCTGGCGTCTAGGGCTACATCAAACATTAAACAGCCCAACTTCTAACCTGACGAACATAAAACTTCAAACTAAAAAGCCTAATTACCTCAGTTCCTATTACTCAATAGATCTTAGCTGGCTTCCAACAAAGAAATGAAAAGTATCCTAAAAGGCAAGAAAAAACACAGTCTGAAGAGACAAAGTAAGCATCAGAACCAAACTCAAATATGACTCAGATTTTGGCATTATCAGATAAGAATCTTAAAATAACTATGATTAATATCCTAAGGGAACTAATGGAAAAAGCAGACGTGTAAGACAGATGGGTAATGTACCGAGGAAAGAATCACTGAGTTTGCAGAATATCAGCAGAAAGTTCCCAAACTGAAAGAGAAATAAAAATTTTTTTAAGAAAAAGATAACTATGAAAAAAAATTACAAAAGTTATAACATATACATAATTGCAATAACAGAAGAAGAAAAAAGAGAATAAGGAGCAGAAGTATTTGTAGTAATAATGACGGGAAATTTTCCAAAATTAACGACACCAAACCACAGACCAGGAAGCTCAGGGAAAACCAGGCAGGATAAATACCAAAAAATCTACACAACGGTATTACCATATTCAAACTGCAGAAAAATAAAGAAAAAGAGAAAATCTTGAAGGAAAAGCAGTGGGAAAAACTCCTTACCTATACAAGAACAAAAATAAGAATTACTTCAGACTTCTCACCAGAAATCATACAACCAACAAGAGTAGAATGAAATACTTAAGAGTGTTGAAAGAAGAAAATCACCAACCTAAAATTCTGTATCTAGTGAAATTATCCTTCAAAAGTGAAAGAAAAATAAACACTTCCTAAAACAAAAACTGAGGAAATCTGTCACCAATAGATCTGCCTTGCATAAATGTTAAAAGAAGTCGTTTGAAGGAAGGTGATATAGGTCAGAAATTTGGATCTACATAAAGAGGGCCAGAGAAGGATTAAATGTAGTGTAAATGTATTAATTAAGGGTAAATGTATATTGAAAACTCTGAGACAACCACAAAAAACATGTTTAAAAGAAGTATAATTGATATGCTAAGAGAGAAAACAAAATCATATTGAATGTTCATTTCAAAGAAGTTCATCAGAAAAGGCAGAAAAACAGAAGAAAATAAGAAAAGAACCAAAGAACAAGAGCAATGAATAGAAAATAGTTACAAATATGGCAGATATCAACCCAACTGTATCAATAATCAATTTAAATATGAATGGTCTAAATAAACTAATTGGAATACAAAGACCGTCGGAGCAGACAAAAAAACAAGACCCAAATATGTTATCTAACATACTATGCTTTCAAAAGAAAGCTAGAGTAGTGATATTAATATCAGGCAAAAGACTTAAGAACAGGGAAAATCATCAGGGATAAGAAAGGGCATTACATAATGAAAAAAGTGTCAATTTTCCAACAAGACATAACACTCTTCAATGTGCCCACATCCAAAAAAAGAGTGTCAAAACACTTGAGGGAAAAATTGACAGAACTGCAAGAAGAAACAGACAAATCCACTATTATAAGAGAAGACATCAACATCCCTGTTATCAGTAACTGACAGATCCAGAAGGCAGAAACTCAGTGAGGATACAGTGGAATTGAAGAGCACCATCAATCAACTGGATCTAATTAACATTTATAGAATATTTTATCCGACACAGCAGAATACACATTCTTCTCAACCTCACACAGAAATATTCATCAAGACAGACCATAAAACACATGTTAATAAACGTAAAAGAATAGAAAAATCACACAAAATATGCTTTCAGACCACAATGGAATTAAACTAGAAATCAGTAACAGAAAGGTAGGTGGAAAATCCCAAAATATTCGAAATAAACAACAAACTTCTAAATAATACAAGGTCAAGTCTCAATGCAAATTTTAAAATATATTAACTAAATGAAAATCAAAACTTTCTCAAATGAAAACATATCAAAATTTGTATCACGTAGCCAAAGCGAAGATGAGAAGGAAACTTATAGCACTGAATGCACATATTAGAAAAGAAGAGGGCCGGCCTGGTGGCTTAGCGGTTAAATGCGTGCGCTCCGCTACTGGTGGCCCGGGGTTTGGATCCCGGGTGCACACCGACGCACCGCTTCTCCAGCCATGCTGAGGCCGCATCCCACATACAGCAAGTAGAAGGATGTGCAACTATGACATACAACTATCTACTGGGGCTTTGGGGAATTAAAAAAGGAGGAGGATTGATAATAGATGTTAGCTCAGAGCCGGTCTTCCTCAGCAAAAAGAGGAGGATTAACATGGATGTTAGCTCAGGGCTGATCTCCCTCAAAAAAAAAAAAAAAGGAAAAGAAAAGAAGAAAGATCTAAAATCAATCACCTAAGCTTCCACTTCAGGAAATGAGAGAAAGAAGAGGAATTTAAGCATAAAGTAGAGAAAATAAATAATAAAAAAGCAAAAATCAATGAAACTGAAAACAGGAAACAAAAAGAGAAAATCAATGAAACCAAAAGTAGGCTGTTTTAAAAGATCAACAAAATTGACAAACTTCTAGCTATGCACTAAAAAACAAAAACAGAAAAGATACAAATTACTAATATCAGAAAGGAAAGATGAAAGAGGGCTCATCACTACTGAACAGTTGGATATTGAAAGGTTAACAAAATAAATATTATAAACAACTCTATTTCCACAAAATTGTAAGAGATGAAATGGACCAATTCCTTTAAAGACACAAACTACCAACACTCAAGGAGAAACAGATCTTCTGAATGGGCCAATAACTACTAATGAAATTGAAACAATAATTAATAATCCTCCAAAAAGAAAGCACCAGGCCCAGACGGTTTCACTGGTGAATTCTACCAAACATTTAAAGAAAACAATGATACCAATTCTCCAGAATTTCTTCTGGAAACTAAAAGCAGAGGAAAACTTCCCAACTCTTTCTATGAGGTCAGCATTACTCAAATACCAAAACCAGATAAAGACATACTAGAAAGAATAACTCCAGCCCAACATCTCTTATGAATATAGATGCAAAAATTCTCTCAACAAAATATTAGCAAATCAAATCTAACAATATATAAAAATAACCACAATCAAATGGGATTTATTCCACTTATGCAAGGCTAGTTCAATGTTCAAAAATCTATTAATGAAATACAATACTAACAGATGCAGAAAAAGTATTTCGCAAAATCCAACAGCTATTCATGATTAAAAATCTCAGCAAACTAGAAGTAGAGAAGACCTCCCTCAAATTGATAAAGAACATCTACAAAACACCGACAGCTAACACAATGGTGAGAAAGGAGATGCTGTCCCCCTAATATCAGAAACAAAGCACTCCTATCCAACATCATACTGGAAGTTCCAGCTAATGCAATCAGACTACAAAAAGAAATAGAAGGTATACAGATTGAAAAGAAAGAAAACTGGCATTATTCACAGATGACACAATTATCTATATAGAAAATCCCGAAGAATCAACCAAAAACTCCTGGAACTAATAAACAATTATAGCAAGACTGCAGGGCATAAGGTTAATATACAAAAGTCAACTGCTTTCCTATATACCAGCAATGAATAATTGAAATTTGAAAGAAAAAACACAATACCATTTATATTATCATTTAAAAAAATGAAGTCTAACACAATATGTACAGGAACTATATAAGGAAAATTACAACCTCTAATAAAAGAAATCAAAGAAAATCTAAATAAATAATGGAGAAATATTTCACGTTCATGGATATAGGGCTCAATATTGTTAAGATACCAGTTCTTCCCAACTTAATCTATACATCCAACCCAATCCCAAACAAATCCCAGCAAGCTATTTTGTGGGTATCGACAAACTGATTCTAAAGTTTATAGGAAAAGACAAAAGATCCAGAATAGGCAACACAATACTGAAGAAGCACCAAGTTGGACGACTGACATTACCTTCGAGACTTAGTAAGAGCTACAGTAATCAAGACGGTGTGGCAATGGTAAAAGACACACAGATCAATGGAACAGAATATAGAGTCCAGAAATAGACCCAAAGAAATAGTCAAATTATCTTTGACAAAAGAGCAAAGGCAATTCAGTGGAGATAAGATAATCCTTGCAACAAAGGTGCTACAACAACTGGGTATCCACAAGGTAAAAACAATGAAGTTCTTACACCTTTCACAAAAATTAACTCAAAATGGATCTTAGACCTAAATGTAAAACACTAAACTATAAAACTCCTAGAAAATAGACAGGAGAAAATCTAGGTGACTTGGGTTTGACAATCACTTTTTAAACATAAAACCAAAAGTACAATTCATGAAAGAAAAAATTGATAAGTTGGACTTTATTAAAATTAAAAACTTCTGCTCTGCAAAAGACACTGTTAAGAGAAATAAACAGCAAGTCACAGTCGGTGAGAAAATATTTGCAAAACACATATATGATAAAGGCCTGTGTTCAAAATATACAAAGAATTCTTAAAACAACAATAAGAAAACAACCCAATTTAAAAATGGACAAAAGATGTGAACAGATACCCCATCTAAGAAGATATATAGATGGAAAATAAACATGTGAAAAGATGCCCAACATCATATGTCATTAGGGAACTGCAAATTAAAACAGCAATGAGATACCACTACACACCTATTAGAATGGTTAAACCCAAAAATCTGACAGTAGCAAATAGAATTGAGGATGCAAAGCAACAGGAACTCATTCATTGCTGGTGGAAATGCCAAACAGTATAGTGACTTTGAAAGACAATTTTGCAGTTTCTTACAAAGCTAAACATAATCTTACCATACGATCTAGCAATTACACTCCTAGGTTATTTACTCAATTGAGTTGAAAACTTATGTCCGAACCAAAACCTTCACATGAATGTTTGTAACAGCTTTTTCTTTGGATAAATACCCAGAAGTAGAATAGCTGGATCATATGGTAGTTCCAGTTTTAATTTTTCGAGGAATCTCCATACTGTTTTCCATAGTGACTACACCAGTTTACATTTCCAGCAGTGTACGAGGATTCCCTTTTCTCCAAAGGGAGAAACTCATAACTGCCAAAAACTGAAAGCAATCAATATGTCCTTCAACAGGGGAATAGACAAACAAACAGTGGTATATGGATATAATGGAATATTATTCAGAGATAAAATGAAATGACCCATCAAGCCATGAAAAGCATGACAAAAGAAACCATCAGCAAAATGAAAAGACAACCTATCAACTGGGAGAAGATATTTGCAAATCACACACCCAATAAGGGGTTAATACCTAAAATATAAAAAGAACTCATACAACTCAACAACAAAAAAACAAACAACCCAATTAAAAATGAGCAGAGGCTCTGAACAGACATTTTTCCAAAGAAGATACACAGATGACCAACAGGCACATGAAAAGATGTTCAACATCACTAATGATTAGGGAAATGCAAATCAAAACCACAATGAGATATCACCTCACAACTGTCAGAATGGCTATTATTAAAAAGACAAGACATAACAAGTGTTGGGTAGGATGTGCAGAAAAGGGAATCCTCGTACACTGCGGGGAATGTAAACTGGTGCAGCCACTATGGAAAACGGTATGGAGATTCCTCAAAAAATTAAAAATAGAACTACCATATGACCCAGCTATTCTACTTCTGGGTATTTATCCAAAGAAAATGAAAACACTAATTTTGCACTAATTCCTCAAAACACTAATTCCTCAAAAAATTAAAAATAGAACTACCATATGACCCAGCTATTCTACTTCTGGGTATTTATCCAAAGAAAATGAAAACACTAATATATGCACCCATATGTTCATTGCAGCATTATTCACAATAGCCAAGACTTGGAAACAACCTGAGTGCCCACCTACGAAAGAACAGATAAAGATGATGTGAGATAAATATATGCATATACACATACTTACTCACATACATACACACACACAATGGAATATTACTCAGCCATAAAAAAAGATGAAATCTTGGGGCCGGCCCGGTGGCGCAAGCGGTTAAGTGCGCGCGCTCCGCTGCGGCGGCCCGGGGTTCGCTGGTTCGGATCCCGGGCGCGCACCGACGCACTGCTTGGTAGGTCATGCTGTGGCGGCGTCCCATATAAAGTGGAGGAAGATGGGCACCGATGTTAGCCCAGGGCCGTCTTCCTCAGCAAAAAAAAGAGGAGGATTGGCGGATGTTAGCTCAGGGCTGATCTCCTCACAAAAAAAAAAAAAAAAAAAAAAAAAGATGAAATCTTGCCATATGCAACAGCGTGGATGGACCCTGAGGGTATTATGCTAAGCAAAATAAGCCAGAGAAAGCCAAATACCAAATAATTTCACTCATGTGTAGAAGATCAACAACAACAACAAACACACACATAGATACAGAGAATAGACTGGTGGTTAGCAGATGGGAAAGGGGTGGGAGGAGAGCGAAAGGAGTAAAGGGACACATTTGTACAGTGACAGGTGGCAACTAGACTTTTGGTGGTGAACACGATGTAGTTTATATAGAAGTCAAAATATAATAATGTGCACCCGAAATTTATATACTGCTATAGAGCAATGTTACTTCAATAAAAAAAGAAAAAAGACAAGACACAGAGGAATCTTCAATGTTGTTAAATGAAAAATTATATGACAATCTGGAAAAGACAAAACAGCAAAAAGATCAGTGTTTGCCAAGGATTGAAGAGGAGAAGGGAGGGGATGAACAGGTGAAGCACAGAGGTTTTTTACAGTAGTGAAACTATTCCGTATGGTTCCGTAATGGTGGATATATAACATTATGCATTTGTCAAAACCTATGGAACTTATATTTAGAACACAAAGAGTAAAACTTAATGCATGCAAATTAAAGAAAAAAAAACATTTAGGAAGTTAGAGGCTTTGGGGATAGAATGCAAACTGTGAGAAGAGAATCTAACCGTATGACAAATGTATGAAACAATCCCACTGATCCCACAGAAGGCAACGGGGACCTAAGTAACTATGTAAATGAATGGAGTATGTAAGACTAAAGGCAAAAGGAATTGTACATGAGTACTGTACTCTAGGTGATAATGTTGAGTCCTACAAGGTACAGATTAACAATTCTAATACTACTATACACGTATACTGGAATTGAACAATTAAGTAAATGCTTGCCAAATGGTTAGAGCCAAGTTTCTCACTATTGGAGTGCAAATTTACAGATTAGCAAAGGGAGGAGCCTAGAATTATCCATGTGGTAACAGAGTATGAGACATCAGTAGGAACTCATGTTTAACTTAATATAGATACAGATGGTTATATACAGAAATATTTATAGACATGTCTATATACAGAGGTTACTATACATACATATATTTCTTTGCTTTGTCAGCTGAGAGGTACTGAAAGAAACAACACCCCAGAAGCAAGGAGCATACCTAACACGCAGATCTGGTTTCTGATGCCAAAAAGAAGAACCAGAGCTCCATGGAGGAGTGGGGCAGGAAATATACAAGATGAGTCTGGAGCATCTTGTAGTACCAGAAAGTAAAGAGGTACTTAAAAAAAAAATCCATTGATGGGGGTTATGTCAAAGGGGCACAGAAGCCAAATGAAAGAGCTTCCAACAGCCACAGCTAAAACAATTTGAGCAATGAAACAAACCAAAGAATAAAATAAGTGTCCATGAGTCCAAACTGACATAAATTATTGAATAAGTTAATAAATGGGGGAAGAGACAAAACTCCCATGCAAAAGAACTCTGAATAAATTATGTACATATTCCATCTTAAAGAAAGAGAGTATAATTCCCCACTCTGTGTATGAGCTCTATGTGTGGGCTGCACATAATAACTTCCTTCCAAAGAGTGCAATGTGGAAAGAAGGAAAAGGAGTAACTTTACAGTGGAGAAACCTGACAAACACCACCTCAGTCAGGTGATCAAGGTCAACATCAACAGAAAAAATCATGCTAATAGTATGTACCCTTGACATAATGTGACGAAAATGGCACTTTACCTGCCTCATCTTCCTACCCAAATCCCATAACCGCTGTCTTAATCATGAGAAGAAAAAAAACCACACAAATTCCAAGAGAGGAGCACTCTACAATATACCTGACCAGTACTCCTTAAACTGTCAAAATCATCAAAAACAAAGTCTGAGAAATTGTCACAGCCAACAATAGCCTAGGAGACATGACAGTTAAATGTAATGCGTTATCCCGAATGAGATCCCAGAACAGAAAAAGGACATTATGTAAAAACTAAGGAAATCTGAATCAACTATAGATTATAGTTAATAAGAATGTATCAATGTTGGTTCATTAACTGCAAAAAATATATCATACTATTATAATAAGTTAATAATAGGAGAAAATATTGGGGAGTATATGGGAACTCTCTGTACTATCTGCTCAGTATTTCTGTAAATCTAAAACTGCTTTAAAAAACAGCCAATAATTTAATAAAAAGGAGAGAGAAAGCAATTACAGTATACACATTAGCAAGGAAAACGAAAAATTATCTGTTTGTGGATGATAAGATTACACATCTAGAAAACGCCAAAGAATCAATGGAAAAAAATACTACAAAGAGGAGAATTTAGTTTGAAAAAAATGTATCAAGTTAAAACACAGAAATCGGAGCCTGTAAACATGAAAGCAAAATGCAGTTAGAAGATACAATGGTAGAAAAGACTCCATTTACAACAGCAACAAAATTTTTAAAAAATTAGACAGAAACTTAAAACAGAAATGTGCAAAACCTATGAGGAAAACTTTAAAACAATCCTGACAGGCACATAAGTAATCCTGAAAAAGGCACACCATGTCCCCACATAGACTCATCATCATCATAAAGATGTCAATTCCCTCCACATTAATTTATAAATTTTATTATACTTCAAAAATAAGAACAAGTTTTTTCCTGAAACTAGACATAAGTAGATATCATTCACATAGATAATACAGATGGGAAAAAAAACAGCCCCAAAACCCTGAAAAAGAACAAAGAGCAATGAGGCAGAACTAGATTCTACCACACATTAAGGCATATTATAAAGTCTCTATGATTAAAATAGCGAGGGATTTATATATGAATAGACATTTGGGAACAAAACAGAAAATGTCAAAATAAATTTATAAAATTTAATAAATGATCAAGGATCATAAATCAGGGCGGGGGGGGTAATGTGAAATTTATAATAAATGACGTTGAAACAACCAGATAGCCATTTAGAAACAACATGATTAGATTTGTACCTTAGACTGTATATGAGCCTAAATTCCAAATGGATCAGAAAACTAAATATAAAACATAAAAACATACAAGTACAGAGGACGGCCCAGTGGCATAGTGGTTAAATTTGCTCACTCTGCTTCAGCGGCCTGAGGTTGGCAGGTTTGGATCCCAGGCGTGGACCTATACACCACTTATCAAGCCATGCTGTGGTAGCCATCCCATATATAAAGTAGAGGAAGATGGGCAGTGATGCCAGCCCAGGGTCAATCTTCCTCAGCAAAAAGAGGAGGATTGGCAACAGATGTTAGCTCAGGGCTAATCTTCCTCACCAAAAAAAACATACAAGTACTAAAAGAAAACACATGTAAATCCTTTACAACTTGGCACTGAGAATACATCCCCTAAATATAATTCAAAATCCAGAAAAAAATAGAAGTAAAACCTGACACACTCAACTAAATAAAAACACAACTTTCAGAAAAGAAAAATGAAACTGTCCCTATTTCCAGATGACGTGATCTATTTACACAGAAAAATCCCAAGGAATTTACAAAAAAAAAAACCCAAAAAACAAAAAACCTCCTAGAACCAGTGAGTTCAGCAATGTCACAGGATACAAGACCAACACATAACAGTCACTTTCATTTCTATATACTAACAACGAACAAGTGGAACCTAAAATTAAAAACAGAAAACCATTTACAATTGCTTCAAAGGAAATGGAATAAATATAATAAAACATGTACAGGAGGATCTCTATCCTAAAAATTACAAAATGCTGACCAAAGAAATCAAAGACCATCTAAATAAAAGGAAAGACATATCGTGTTCATGGACTGAAAGATTCAGCAAAGTAAAGATGGCCTAAGAAAAAAATATTATAAACCAATGTTACCGCAATAAAAAAAAAAACAGAATTGTAAAATCACAGAAGTTACAATCCCATATATCAAATTTGAACTAGAAATAGCACATGAATCCAAGATATTTTTTTCTCTTAAAAAAATATGTCCCCGGGGTCAGCCCTGTGGCTTAGCGGTTAAGTGCACGCGCTCCGCTACTGGCGGCCCGGGTTCGGATCCCGGGCACACACCGACACACCGCTTCTCCAGCCATGCTGAGGCCGCGTCCCACATACAGCAACTAGAAGGATGTGCAGCTATGACATACAACTATCTACTGGGGCTTTGGGGGAAAAAAAAGGAGGAGGATTGGCAATAGATGCTAGCTCAGAGCCGGTCTTCCTCAGCAAAAAGAGGAGGATTAGCACGGATGTTAGCTCAGGGCTGATCTTTCTCACAAAAAAAAAAAAAAAAAAAAATGTTCCCAAGAGGGTCTAAAAGAAATGACAATCCAGTAGCAATAAGCATTCCTAGTTTCCAAGTGTGAACTCTAAAAATCATTCCCTCATCAGGGCATGACAAATAAAGGACATCTTACTGTGCCAAAAAGCAAGAAAATCAAGACTAATGAGGTCATGTCAAAGGAATACAGGAGCAAGCGTGAAGGAGCTCCCCTTTGCCAAAAATGGAACAACGTAGCACCAAAAAGAATGACTACTGAAATTTTTAAAAACACAACAAATATATAAAAAGCCTAAAGTTCATAAATGCTTTTCTTTTTAAAAAAGAAAAAATTAGATACCTGGAGGTATATATCAACTCATTACTCCAAAAATTGATCATTAAAAGGAAAAAATTAAGCATTTACCTTACTTTTCCAGTAAAACTGTATTTCAGAATAACCAAAAAGCTCTAATGGATGAGGGAGAATTCTATACAGAAAAATTCCAGCTAATAAGTGTGAAAGGAATGACAGAAGGAGAAAAATCCAATTTTGATAACTTTAATGAAATAGCTTATTCTAACAATGGTTATCTTTGGATATTAAAACCATAAATGAAAGGTGGATGGGAAACAATAAAGGGATCAAGTTGTCACTCCCACACTTTGTGTCTTCTTAAGTGATACAATACAAAGTACATGACACCACCTAGGAAGAAGACTTTAAAAAAAATTTAATCCAAAATCTAAACAAGTCTTTCCACCTAATTCCCAATCTATACAAAGTATGCCAGAGGAATTAGTCAAATGCTACTACAAAGAAGCAACTGGACATATCCAGAATGTAGGAGCCTCTTCAGGACAAATGGCCTGATTTCTTTAACAAGTCAATGGATGAAAGAAAAACGGCAGGAGGATAGTAAGACTGTTCTTGATGAAGAGAATTTTAAAGGGACATAAGTACAACGAGTGTCTGGATCCTGATTCAAACAAACAATAAAAAGACATTTTTTACCAAACAGAGAAAACTGAATACGGACTGGGTATTAGACACTATGAGGGAATTATTGCTAAATCAGTTAGGTAAAACAATGGCATTGTGTTTACAAGAGAAAATGTCTCTGGCAGGGAAATTCGAAGATGGTCCTAAATGATCACTACCTCCTGGTATTCATGACCTTGTGTAATCTCCAGTAACTTGCTTCTAACCAACAGAATACGGTAAAGGCAATGGGATGTCATGTCTGGGACTAGGCTACATAAAACTGTGACTTCCATCCGCTAGCATACTCTCTTGCTGGCTTTGATGAAGCAAAACACCATGTTGGAGAGGCCCCAAAGACAACGAACTGAGGGCAGCCTCTTGCCCAACAGCTTTCAAGAAACTGAATCCTGCCAATAACCAACCACATGAGCTTGGAAGTAGATTCTTCCCCACTCAAGATTACAAATTAAAACCCAACCCTAGCCAACACCTTGACTGTAGCCTTATAAAAGACCTGAAGCAGAGGCTCTGTCTAAGCTATGCCCAAATTTTGACTCTCATAAACTGTGAAATAATAAATGTGTATTGTTTGAAGTTGCTAGGTTTGTGGTAATTTGTTATGGAGCAATCGACAATTAACACAATGTCCTCTTCTTAATGCATACTGAAATATTTAAGAATGACATGACATAACCTATATTTATCTTAAAATACACCAGAAGAAAGAAAAAGAGGTAGGTACAAATAGATTCTTTAAAAAAAGGTCAGGCAAAATGTTGACAGTTGTTGAAGATGGGAACATTAGTATTCACTTTTCTCTACTGCTAGGTATACTTGGACAATGTTCATTAAAAGGTTTTTTGAAAGAATAAATGAGGGGCCAGCCCGGCAGCGCAGCGGTTAAGTACACACGCTCCGCTTCCGCGGCCCGGGGTTTGCAGGTTCAGATCCCGGGCTCGCACTGACGCACCGCTTGTCATGCCATGCTGTGGCGGCATCTCATATAAAGTAGAGGAAGATGGGCACAGATGTTAGCCCAGGGCCAATCTTCCTCAGCAAAAAGAGGAGGACTGGCATCAGATGTTAGCTCAGGGCTGATCTTCCTCACACACAAAAAAAAAAGAACAAATGAGTGAAATAGTGGGCCGGCCCCGTGGCTTAGGGGTTAAGTGCACGCGCTCCGCTGCTGGCGGCCCGGGTTCGGATCCCGGGCGCGCACCAAGGCACTACTTCTCCGGCCATGCTGAGGCCGCGTCCCACGTACAACAACTAGAAGAATGTGCAGCTATGACATACAACTATCTACTGGGGCTTTGGTGGGAAAAAAAATAAATAAATAAAATCTTTAATGAGTGAAATAGTGAAGACAGCAAAAACACACAATTCTTGGGAGTTCAGCTGTGTAGGGAAGCAGATAAATGGGAGATGTGAGGTTAAGGCAAAGTTTTTTAAAGACTAGTGAAAGTTAATCTGATGGGCACTGAATGGGGGACAAAGGTAGGAATCAAGTGATTGATACTGTAGGAAAGAAGAGACAACTGAATGAACAAAATCAGAATAAGATCCAAAGTATAAGTAAAAGAACTAATCTAAAATGATCTCTCTCATTTTAACAGACAAAAAGATGGAGAAAATGAAAGGTAAATTTCATAATGCTTAAGTGTAACCTGGACACATAACAATATCACTTTCATTGACAAAAAATTTATATTAAGTCTAAATGAAATCTAAAATTATTTCACATTGTTAATATACTCTAGTCATGTAGAGAATATGACTGGATTTATAAAGATGTGAATTCTAAATTCAGCTCTAATACTTACTTCATAAATGACTTGAAGCTATTATACTCTTATTGGCATCAGTTTCTGCATCTGTAAATTAACATCTATACTATACTTCGAAGAGTCGTTTTTGAGTATTATAGGATGTCAATGGCCTAGCAAAGAGTACGCCATCTGCTTACCATCACCCAGAGCAAAACTCAAGTCAGCTTATTATCACCAAGCACTTGAAAATGTTTGAGCCTATAGCTATTACCTCTAAGGACTCAAAGCACTTTGGGAACACATATCTATGTACGTACTCCACACAAATGAAATGCAGCAACCACTGGGAAAAGAGAATGGCAACGAAATAAATAAACATTCCCCTATAGAAGAACGGTAAGATAGGGAACTCTCACTAACCAAAAATCAAACTGGAAAGATAGGTAACGTGGTTTGGTGTCTCCAAAAAATAGAAAAACCTGCTGAGACATTCAGATAAAAATAGTCCTCATTTGCTGAATACCTCAAAAGGCTTAAATCATCAATCTTTTCTGAAATTAAACAACCGACCCTTCAAATATATTTCAAAACTAAGAACTGCCCCTTTCTACCTAAAGCAAAGACCATTAAAGTTGGATGTGATCCAGGAAAGGTTTATTGCTGCTTAATACCCACATTCTTTAAACCTCAGACAAAATAACAACATCCACAGAGGAATTAGAAAGATCTAAGATATGAAACTGTTTCCAAGCACCCTCAAAGGCTTCATTTATATGTAAATAATTTCATGGAGACAATCACCATCATCTTCTGATTAAATTAAGTTTTCAAAATATCTTTCCTGGGCAACAATGTAGCTTAATTTGAGTTACTATATGTGTGATGGGGGCAAGGGGATATATTTATTTAAAAAACTATTCTGTAATATCAATTCATTGCTATCCTGTGCCAAAAAGACCTTAAGCATCTAATCCTCTCACTTTGTATGAAAATAAATAAAAGGCTAGAGAAACTAAATGACTGGTCCAAAATTACCAATCAATTGGTGGCAGAACTGGGATCAGAGCCCAGGTCTCCTGTCTTTGTTCAGTGTTCTCTCTATACTACACTCTTTAAATGTTTTCCTTTGTCCTGAATCTAACTTTATTTTCGCCAGCTTAATGCAGTAATTTAAATTGTACTAACGGTGAGAGGTCAAACCAACATTAATTAATCCAAATCAGTTCATTTTGTGAGAATTCTCCCCTTATCCCTATAACAGATATCTTTGACCAAGGCCTTAAGTCCTACGGCACAGCATTTTTCACACTCTGTTCCCCAGAGATACTCCAGAAGATCTACAAACATTTAAAAAATATATTTAACTATTCTTAAAACTATTAAAAAAATTCAAGGGGGCCAGCCCCATGGCCTAGTGGTTAAGTTTGGCACGCTCTGTTTCAGCAGCCCGGGTTTGGTTCCCAGCCACTCGTCAGTGGCCATGCTGTGACAGCGACCCACAAACAAAATAGAGGAAGACTGGCACAGATGTTAGCTCAGGATGAATCTTTCTCAGCACAAAAAAAAAAAAAAAAAAAAAATCCAAAAGTATTACAGACCAAATATTACCACAACAGATACCATCCTCCATAAAAACTTGTTTACCTTGGGGCCAGCCCAGTGGTGTAGTGGTTAAGTTCTTGCGCTCCACTTCAGCGGCCCAGGGTTTGAGGGTTTTGATCCCGGGCACAGACCTACACCACTCATCAAGCCACACTGTGGCAGCAACCGACATACAAAATAGAGGAAGAATGGCATGGATGTTAGCTCAAGGACAATCTTCCTCAAGCAAAAACAGGATGACTGGCAACAGATGTTTGCTCAGGGCCAATCTTCCTAAGCAAAAAAAAAACTTGTTTACCTTGATTTTGTGCTAGATTTGGAGTAAAATTTCCCCGGACATCTCTGTATATATATGAACTTTTCATATGTCACTGATTAATATGGCTGTAATTGTATGTTGGTCTTTTAAAAATTCAGTTCTACACGTCTGTTCATGTAAAATTCACAAATATAACATAATTAATAGTTGGACAAGGCTCAGGACTATTTTGTTTTAATGCTCTCCTCAAAGATTATTAAGATATGTCATATAGGAAAGTCACATTATAGATCATTGTGGCACAGATTACAAATCTGAAATGCTTTTCTGACTTTTTAAATTATTATATGGAATGTGAGCAGTTTAATGATATAACTTGGAAAACAAGTTTAGTACAGGTGATAATCAGCTTTCTTCATTCAACTCTCAGACAACTCACACTTATGTATCTTGTACACTTACAGTTCTCTGTCTTCCCTTTATCAAATTCAAAACGTTCATCAGCTGATAAACCAATAGTTCAAGCCACTGTGCCAGCCAACATGTCCCACATATCAGCCAACATTTGTTTCCAAAACACTGCCATCTTTATAGTTCAGTGTCCATTTTTACAATTTTTAAAATATTTTATTGTATTTCTCCTATTATTTTATAAGAATGAATGGAAAACGAAAATTCAAAAGCCTACTAGTAATATTAATTCAACTGAAACAATAATGGGCATTATCAGGTGATGCAGAAGAAAACTTCAGATGCTAAGTAAACTTAACCAGCATAAAAATAAATGAAATTCTGAGAAAACAGTTAAAAGATCACATCAAAAGCTAAAGTATAGGTGTGTCAATCATGGATTTATTCACTTTCACCTCTAAATTCACCCTTTTTGCCTACTCTTTGAAAATGAATTTGGGCCTTTTAAATATTTTCCCTTCACCAGCTGGCACAAAGTTAAGCTTTGTCAGTAGAGGAAGCAGAAGAGTCATCTCAGGAAGTAAGAGGTGTTTTTGTTTCCTCTTTCAAGTATGCCCACCCAGAAGACTCCCAAAGCACATGTATCTTCTCCAGCTCTTAGCTGCTGCAATACACTCTTCAGCATTCTGCTGCTGCCGCATATGTGCCTTCCCCAAAGCCCAGCTCATGTGTTTGTAGCAGCAGCTTCCCTAGCACCAGGCTCCTACATGAGAATGTATACTGCTTGTGGGTATTTCTTCAGCCTCTGACATTTAGCAGGACTTTTACAACTAATGACTTGAATCTTTCTGCAGCTCAGAGAAATTGTCCTCTATCTTTTTTAATTTCTCCCTTCTCTACTTTTTCTGATATCTTTCTAGACCTACTATTAGGTAGAAGGTACAGGACTGCTATATATTGTTGCACAGGTTGTACTTTGCACAAGAAGATCCCCCTGAGGAGTAAAAGCTGAAATGCAGCCTGTGTCCCACTTACCAAGTCCTGCACCCTGGTCAAAACCATCATCTGCTCATTAAGCCATGTGTCATGAAAATAAGAAAGTGGACCTTCCAGATCAAGGCTAGCCTCCTTTCACTAATATTTTCCTTATCTTTTTCTTTTTGTTTTAGACTTCAGATATTTTTCTATGTGTATGTATGTAACTACAGGAAAAATAGATGTGTATATACATAAATAGAGAAAAATTATCATTTAGTTAGGAGCTTTATCATAAGTCTAGTATTTTGGCCCCAGGCCCAAAAGAATAGATTATTTTATGACCTGAGGGCATCAAGATTTTTAAAAGCTCCCCAAGTAATCTGAATGTTCAAAGGAGACTGAGATCTATTGCTGTCAGTTAATTCTGCTCCAACTTGTTTGTGCAAATACTCCCTAAAATAATTTTGAAAATCTATGCATATCCTCATCATTTTAAAATTGGCAAGCAAAATTTTTCACTGCTTATAATAACTGCAAAAGTTATAATTTCCAGTGTACTTTAAATACTGTCATTTTTTAATAAAGTTATATTTGTTCTTTCAAACATATCAAGAGAATAGAAATACCATCATCTATTTTTAAAAACATATAAGCGCTCCCAAGCTGAACAGGTAAAAGAGAAAAGAATTAAAAAGAGTGAGGACAGTCTAAGGGACCTCTGGGACAACATCAAGCGCACTAACATCCATGTTATAGGTGTCCCAGAAGGAGAAGAGCAAGACAAAGGGGCAGAGAATCTATTTCAAGAAATAATAGATGAAAACTTCCCTAACCTAAGGAAGGAAACAGACATCCAGGTACAGGAAGCACAGAGAGCCCCAAACAAGATAAACCCAAAGAGGTCCCACACCAAGACACATCATAATCAAAATGTCCAGAATTAAAGATAAAGAGAGAATCCTAAAAGCCGCAAGAGAAAGTCAAGTTACATACAAAGGAAACCCCATAAGGCTATCAGCTGACTTCTCAGCAGAAACCTTACAGGCTAGAAGAGAGTGGCACGATATATTTAAAGTGCTAAAAAGAAATACTTACAGCCAAGAATACTCTACCCAGCAAGGTTATCATTCAAAATGGAAGGAGAGATCAAAAATTTCCCAGACAAGCAAAAATTAAAAATTAAAGGAGTTTGTCACCAAGAAACCAGTGCTACAAGAAATGTTAAAGGGACTGATTTAAGGGGAAAAGAGAAGACCACAAATAGGAAAAATTATCTATTTCCATGATAAGAGGGTAATGGATAGAAATGCACAAAAAAGAGGTTAGATATGATACCAAAAACATAAAAGGAGGGAGGAGGGGAGTTAAAGAGTAGAGTTTTCAGACAGAGGTCAAACTAAAGAGACCATCAATTCTGTATAGAAGAAGGAAGGAACAGAGAAGGACTACTAAAACAGAGGGAAAAAAAGTTAAAAAATGGCAGTAAGTACATACTTATCAATAGCTACTTTAAACGTCAATGGACTAAATGCTCCAATTAAAAGGCACAGGGTGGCTGATTGGATAAAACAACAAGACCCATATATATGCTGCATACAAGAGACACACTTCAGACCTAAAGACACTCACAAACTGAAAGTGAAGGGATGGAAAAAGATACTCCATGCAAATGGCAATGAAAAGAAAGGTGGGGTAGCAGTACTCATATCAGACAAAATAGACTTAAAAACTGTAAAAAGAGACAAAGAAGGGCATTACATAATGATCAAGGGAACAATCCAACAAGAGGATATAACACTTGTAAATATCTACGCACCCAATGTAGGTGCACCTAAATATATAAAGCAATTATTAAAAGACATAAAAACAGAAATAGGCAGTAACACAATAATACTAGGGGACTTTAACACTCCACTTACACCAACGGATAGATTATCCAAACAGAAGATCAATAAGGAAACATTGGCCTTAAATGATACACTAGAACTGATGGACCTAGTAGATATATACAGAGCATTCCATCCAAAAACGGAAGAATACACGTTCTTTTCAAATGCACATGGAACATTCTCCAGGATTGATCACATATTAGGCCACAAAACAAGTCTCCATAAATTTAAGAAAACTGAAATAATACAAGCATCTTTTCTGACCACAACGGTATGAAACTAGAAATCAACTATAGGAAGAAAATCAGAAAAGCCACAAATACAAGGAGATTAAACAAAATGCTACTGAACAACGACTGGGTCAATGAAGAAATCAAAGAAGAAATCAAAAAATACCTACAGACAAATGAAAATGAAAATACGACATGCCAGAATTTATGGGATACAGCAAAAGTGGTTCTAAGAGGGAAGTTTATAGCGATACAGGCCTATCTCAACAAACAAGAAAAATCTCAAATAAACAATCTAACAATGCACCTAAAGGAACTGGAAAAAGAAGAACAAACCAAGCCCAAAATCAGTAGAAGAAGGGAAATAATAAAAATCAGAGCAGAAATAAAGGAAATAGAGACCAAAAAAACAATAGAAAAAATTAATAAAACCAAGAGCTGGTTCTTTGAAAAGATAAACAAAATTTACAAACCTTTAGCTAGACTCACCAAGAAAAAAAGAGAGAAGGCACAAATAAGTAAAATCAGAAATGAAAGAGGAGAAATTACAACAGACACCTCAGAAATACAAAGATTATAAGAGAATACTAGGAAAAGCTATATGCCAACAAATTCGACAATCTGGAAGAAATGGATAAATTCTTAGAATCATACAACCTTCCAAAACTGGATCAAGAAGAAGTAGAGAATTTGAATAGACCAATCACCAGTAAGGAGATTGAAACCGTAATCACAAACCTCCCCAAAAATAAAAGTCCAGGACCAGACGGATTCCCTGGTGAATTCTACCAAACATTCAAAGAAGACTTAATACCTATCCTTCTCAAACTCTTCCAAAAAATTGAGGAGGGAGGGAAGCTCCCTAACTCATTCTACGAAGCCGACATTACCCTGATACCAAAATCAGACAAGGACAACACAAAAAAAGAAAATTACAGGCCAATATCACTCATGAACATCGATGCAAAAGTCCTCAACAAAATACGAGCAAATCGCATACAACAATACGTTAAAAAGATTATACACCATGATCAAGTGGGATTTACTCCAGGGATGCAGGGATGGTTTAACATTCGCAAATCAATCAACGTGATACACGACATTAATAAAATGAAAAATAAAAATCACATGATCATCTCAATAGATGCAGAGAAATCATTTGACAAGATACAGCATCCATTTATGATAAAAACTCGGAATAAAATGGGTATAGAAGGAAAGCACCTCAACATAATAAAGACCATATATGAGAAACCCACAGCTAACATCATCCTCAATGGTGAAAAACTGAAAGCTATCCCTCTAAGAACAGGAACCAGACAAGGATGCCCACTCTCACCACTCCTATTTAACATAGTACTGGAAGTCCTCGCCAGAGCAATCAGGCAAAAGAAAGACATAAAAGGGATCCAAATTGGAAAGGAAGAAGTGAAACTGTAACTATCTGCACATGACATGATTTTATATACAGAAAACCCTAAAGAGTCCACCAGAAAACTTTTAGAAGTAATAAACGAATATGGTAAAGTTGCAGGATACAAAATCAACATACAAAAATCAGTTGCATTTCTATACACTAACAACGAAGTAGCAGAAAGAGAAATTAAGAATACCATCCCATTTGCAATTGCAACAAAAAGAATAAAATACCTAGGAATAAACTTAACCAAAGAGGTGAAAGAGCTGTACACGGAAAACTATAAAACACTGCTGAAAGAAACTGAGGAAGACACAAAGAAATGGAAAGATATTCCATGCTCTTGGATTGGAAGAATTAACGACCATACTTCCTAAAGCCATCTATAGATTCAATGCAATCCCTATCAAAGTTCCAACAACATTTTCCACAGAAATAGAACAAAGAACCCTAAAATTTATTTGGAACAACAAAAGACCCCGAATAAGTAAAGGAATCCTGAAAAAAAAAGAACAAAGCTGGAGGTACCACACTCCCTGACTTCAAAATATACTACAAAGCTATAGTAACCAAAACAGCATGGTACTGGCACAAAAACAGACACACAGATCAATGGAATAGAATCGAAAGCCCAGAAATAAACCCACACGTCTATGGACAGCTAATCTTTGACAAAGGAGCCAAGAACATACAATGGAGAAAAGAAAGTCTCTTCAACAAATGGTGCTGGGAAAACTGGATAGCCACGTGCAAAAAAATGAAAGTAGACCCTTACTTTACACCATACACAAAAATTAACTCAAAATGGATTAAAGACTTGAATGTAAGACCTGAAACTATGAAACTTCTAGAAGAAAACATAGGCAGTACGCTCTTCGACATTGGTCTTAGCAACATATTTTCAAGCACCATGTCTGACCGGGCAAGAGAAACAATACAAAAAATAAACAAATGGGACTACATCAAACTAAAAAGCTTCTGCACAGCAAAGGAAACCATCAACAAAACGAAAAGACAACCTAACAATTGGGAGAAGATATTTGCAAACCATACATCTGATAAGGGCTTAATCTCCAAAATATATAAAGAACTGATGCATCTCAACAACAAAAAAAACTAACAACCCAATTAAAAAATGGGCAAAAAACCTGAACAGACATTTCTCCAAAGAAGATATACAGATGGCCAACAGGTACATGAAAAAATGTTCAAAATCATTATCTATCAGGGAAATGCAAATCAAAACTACAATGAGATATCACCTCACGCCCATCAGAATGGCTATAATTAACAAGACAGGAAACATGTGTTGGAGAGGATGTGGAGAGAAGGGAACTCTCATACACTGCTGGTGGGAGTGCAAACTGGTGCAGCCACTATGGAAAACAGTATGGAGATTCCTCAAAAAATCAAGGATAGAACTACCACATGATCCAGCTATTCCACTGCTGGGTATTTATCCAAAGAACCCGAAAACATCAATGCATAAAGATACATGCACCCCTGTGTTCATTCCAGCGTTATTCACAATAGCCAAGACTTGGAAGCAACCTAAGTGCCCATCAAGGGACGAATGGATAAAGAAGCTGTGGTATATATACACAATGGAATACTACTCAGCTATAAGAAACGATGAAATCCAGGCATTTGTGACAACAAGGATGGACATTGAGGGTATTATGCAAAGTGAAATAAGTGAGAGGGAGAAGGTCAAATACCGTATGATTTCCTTCATTAAGTAGTAGATAACAACAACAATAAACAAACACATAGAGATTGGATTGGTGGTTACCAAAGGGGAAGGGGGGAGGGAGGAGGGCGAAAGGGATAATTCTGCACATGTGTGTGGTGATGGGTTGTAATTAGCATATGGGTGGTGAACATGATGTAATCTATGCAGAAATAGAAGTATAATGATGTACACCTGAAATTTATACAATGTTATAAACCAATGTTACTGCAATAAACAAAAATTTAAAAAAAAGATTACTATCTAAAAAAAATATATATATATATAAGCTCTTCCTATATAGTCAAAAATTTATATTATTCTTGTTTTTCCTTCAACTTCCCCTGCAGAATTTTAACTAATGTAATAGTCTTCCATGCTGAAGGATCTTTTATCTTTCACCCTATATGACTTCTCTGGAAAAAAAGAGTATAAATTAAAATTAAACTTTTTTGGTTTTGATCATGAGAGTCTAAGTAACTAAAAAAATTTCTTCTGGGCCAGCCCTGGTGGCCTAGTTGTTAAGTCTGGTACGCTCCGCTTCGGTGGCCTGGGTTCAGTCCCCGGCACTGAGCTTCACCACTCATCCGTCAGTGGCCGTGCTGTGGCAGCGGCTCACACACAAAAAGAGAAAGATTGGCAACAGATGTTAGCTCAGGGCAAATCCTCCTCAGCAAAAAAAAAAAATTTCTTCTGGATACTATTATCAGTGTTATAAGTACACTAGTGACCAAAACAATATAAATACATTACAAACTTTGACAGCTAATGATTAAATACAGAGTAAAATGGCATTAGAAGTGATTCTCAAAGATACGAGAAGGATTTTTTTTTTTTAACAATTATTTCACGTATATATAGATGACTATTGCTGCTAGAATAAAACAGGATTCAGCATCAAGTCTACCTATTTCATTTTTATAGGTGCATGCACTGAAAACCCTGGTCACATAAATAAATACACGGGAAGAGAAGGAATTTCTGTTAATACTGTTATTTAATTTTTTGACTATCTTCTGAATTATGCCAAAAATACATAATGAGCTATTATTAAAAACTATTTTTTATGATCTACCAACAGACATGTTGATTAGGTCCTCTTTTTATTTTCTTTAAAAGAAAGAACTGACAACCACTTATTTTGCAAGAGGCTTTTTCTTTTTTTTTAGTCATTTACTTTCTCAACTTCAATATCAACTTTTAGAACTATCCCTTTGTTTGGCACCCTGGAGGTTTTTACACTCCAGAGGAATAGATGAGACGCATATCTCTTTTGCAATCGTGAAACAGAAGGTAGGATGGTCAGAAGCCTTCAAAAGTACAGGTAAATCGAGAGAGGTGACGTCAGCATCATGGCGGAGTGAGCTTTCCCGTGAATTCTTCCCCCACAATATACAACAAAAGTAACAGCCACAGTCCAACAACGGAATCCCAGACAGTGAAAAGCTGGAGCGGAGGGATCCACACTGCCGCACATCTGAGAGCGGAACGTGCTGGGCCCCCGGAGGAAGTGGGGAGAGGTAAGGAGAACTCCGCTCCCTCCCCATCAGATCAGCGATCCCGTCCGTGCGGCTCCCAGAGAGGGGGGAGGGGCGGCCCTCGGCGGGAAACTGCAGCTCTTCGGGCGCTCTCAGCCAGTGGGAAACTCCCGCACAGAGGGCTCAGAGGAGCCACAGGGCTACCATCGACATCTAAGCAACCCAGAGAGCGGATAAAGAGGGGCAAACGAGAAGCCTCCCACGTCAGGGACCCAGAGGGCAAAAGAGAGAGCTCCCCCCTCCCCGCAACCCGGAGTCTGCAGCTCGACCACATCTAGCGGTCCGAGGCAGACCTGAATAAACTGGACTGGACCCGTGGATCGCAGTGGGGTAAAGAAACAAAACAAAACAAAATAAAACTGCGGATCGCAGCAGAAAAACTGGGGCAGAGCGCAGGGGGCTTAGACTACACAGCCCTTTACCACCACACAGTGGTGGCAGGTGGAAATTGCAACCAGAAACTTCCAGGATGAGGAAAATCAAAACCAACACAGGAACCACAATGCAAAAATATATGAAATCACCAGACCAGAAACAAAATGACAAGCACCCAGAAATCAACTCCGAAGACACAGAAATCCATAAACTAAATGACAGAGATTTCAAAATCGCTATCATAAAAACACTCAACGAAATACGAGACAACACAGACAAACAATTAAATGAGATTAGGAGTTTCTTCACAAAAGAGATTGAAATCATAAAGAAAAACCTATCAGGGTTGATGGAGATGAAGAACACAATGGAGGAGATAAAGGAGAATCTGGAATCTTTAAAGAACAGAGCTGACACTATGGAGGAAAGAATTAGCACTTTAGAGGATAGGAATACAGATATACTCCAGATGGAAGAAGAGAGAGAACTAAGACTAAAAAGAAATGAAGAAAGACTCCGAGAAATATCGGACTCTATTAGAAAATGTAACATAAGAATTATAGGCATCCCTGAGGGAGAGGAGAGGGAAAGAGGAACAGAGAGCCTATTCAAGGAAATAATAGCTGAAAATTTCCCAAATCTGGGGAAGGAGCAGGAAATACCAGTAAGCGAAGCCAACAGGACTCCTATATATATTAACAGACAAAGGCCTTCACCACGACACCTAGTGGTAAGGCTAGCCAGGGTCAACGACAAAGAAACAATATTAAGGGCAGCTAGACAAAAACAAAAAATAACGTACAAAGGAACTCCCATCAGGCTCTCAGCGGATTTCTCAACAGAAACTTTTCAGGCTAGAAGAGACTGGAATGATATATTCAAAATACTAAAAGACAAAAACTTTCAGCCGAGAATACTCTATCCAGCAAAAATATCCTTCAAATATGATGGAGAAATAGTAACTCTCCCAGATAAACAAAAGCTAAGGGAGTTCATGGCCACGAGACCGCCACTACAAGAAATACTCAAGAAGGCCCTCAGGCCTGAAAACAAGAAGAGAAAGGGAACACAAAGCTTGGAGTAAGGAGAAAAGTAGGTAGACAGAATCAGAGAAATAGTAGATCTTTACCGGAATAGGTTAGAAACCACTTAAATACTAAACTCAAAGATCAAAGGAAGAAATTCACCAAAAATAAATTTAACCTCATCACTGTAAACACACAGCCACAACACAAGATAGAATAAGGTATAACAAGAGCAACTTAGAAGGGGAAGAGGAAAGTGACTGAATTGACTTAGTATAAGGAAATAGGAGGCTATCAGATAATGGACTATCTCATACAGAAGATTTTTCGCCCAAACCTCAAGGTAACCACTAAACAAATAATCAAATTAAAACCACATATGATAAACAAAGAGAAAACTAGAAGAATCATAAGACAGAACAACCAAACTGAATTGGCAGTCCAAAACAAATGGGACAAGAAACAAAGGAAATGCAAAAGAACCAGAAAATAAGTGACAAAACAGCAACATTCAACCCTCATATTTCAATAATTACCCTAAATGTAAATGGATTGAACTCTCCAATCAAAAGATACAGAGTGGCAGGATGGATTAAAAAGCAAGACCCAACAATATGCTGCCTTCAGGAAACACATCTTAGCACTAAAGACAAGCACAGGCTCAGAGTGAAAGGATGGAAGACAATACTCCAAGCTAATGGCAAACAAAAGAAAGCAGGTGTTGCCATACTCATATCAGACAAAGTAGACTTCAAGATAAAACAGGTTAAGAAAGACAAAGAAGGGAAATATATAATGATAAAAGGGACACTCCATCAAGAAGACATATCACTTATAAATATATATGCACCCAACATAGGAGCACCAGTGTACATAAAACAACTATTAACAAACCTAAAAGGAGAAATCAACAACACCACAATAATAGTAGGGGATCTTAACACCCCACTTACAGCAATGGATAGATCATCCAGACAAAAAGTTAATAAAGAAATATTAGACTTAAATGAAAAACTGGACGAGATGGACCTAGTAGACATATACAGAGCACTCCACTCAAAAACAGCTGACTACACATTCTTCTCAAGCACGCATGGAACATTCTCTAGGATAGACCATATGTTGGGAAACAAAGCAAGCCTCAATAAATTTAAGAAGATTGAAATCATAACAAGCATCTTTTCAGACCATAAGGCTATGAAACTGGAAATGAACCAGGAAAAAAAAACTGGGAAAGTGACAAAAATGTGGAGATTAAACAACATGCTACTGAACAACCAATGGATCATTGATGAAATTAAAGGAGAAATCAAAAACTATCTGGAAACAAACGAAAATGATAACATGCCATATCAAACCATATGGGACGCAGCAAAAGCGGTCCTGAGAGGGAAACTCATAGCGATACAAGCCCACCTTAACAAACAAGAAAAAGCCCTAATAGGCAACCTTAAATTACACCTAACAGAACTAGAAAAAGAAGAACAAACAAAGCCCAAAGCCAGCAGAAGGAGAGAAATAATAAAAATCAGAGCAGAAATAAATGATATTGAGACCAAAAAAACAGTAGAAAGGATTAATGAAACAAAGAGTTGGTTCTTCGAGAAGATAAACAAAATAGACAAACCCTTAGCCAGGCTAACTAAGAAAAAAAGAGAAAAGGCTCAAGTAAATAAAATTAGAAATGAAAGAGGAGAAATTACAACGGATACCATGGAAATACAGAGGATTATAAGAGAATACTATGAGAAATTATATGCCAACAAATTGGACAATCTAGAAGAAATGGATAAATTCTTAGACTTATACAACTTCCCAAAATTGAACCAAGAAGAAATGGAGAATCTGAATAGACCAATCACAAGTAAAGAGATTGAAATAGTAATCAAAAACCTCCCAAAAAATAAAAGTCCAGGACCAGACGGCTTCTCCAGTGAATTTTACCAAACATTCAAAGAAGATTTAATACCCATCCTCCTCAAACTATTCCAAAAAATAGAGGAAGATGGAACACTTCCTGAATCATTCTATGAGGCCAACATCACCCTGATACCAAAACCAGACAAAGACAATACAAAGAAAGAAAATTACAGGCCAATATCGCTGATGAACATTGATGCAAAAATCCTCAACAAAATATTGGCAAACCGAATACAACAATATATTAAAAAGATCATACACCATGATCAAGTGGGATTTATACCAGAGACGCAGGGATGGTTCAACATCCGCAAATCAATCAACGTGATACATCACATCAACAAAACAAAGAATAAAAACCACATGATCGTCTCAATAGACGCAGAGAAGGCATTTGACAAGATACAACATCCATTTATGATAAAAACTCTCAATAAAATGGGAATAGAAGGAAAGTACCTCAACATAATAAAGGCCATATATGACAAACCCACAGCTAACATCATACTCAACGGGGAAAGACTGAAAGCCATTCCTCTGAGAACAGGAACGAGGCAGGGCTGCCCACTCTCACCACTCCTGTTCAACATAGTACTGGAGGTTTTGGCCAGAGCAATTAGGCAAGAAAAAGGAATAAAAGGAATCCAAATAGGTAACGAAGAAGTGAAACTCTCACTATTTGCAGATGACATGATTGTATATATAGAAAACCCTAAAGAATCTGTTGGAAAACTGTTAGAAACAATCAACAACTACAGCAAAGTTGCAGGGTACAAAATCAATCTACAAAAATCAGTTGCATTTCTATATGCTAATAATGAACTAACAGAAAGAGAGCTCAAAAAGATAATACCATTTACAATTGCATCAAAAAGAATAAAATACCTAGGAATAAATCTTACCAAGGAGGTGAAGGACCTATACAATGAGAACTACAAGACATTATTGAGGGAAATCTACGATGACATAAAGAAATGGAAAGATATCCCATGCACGTGGATTGGAAGAATAAACATAGTTAAAATGTCTATATTACCTAAAGCAATCTACAGATTCAATGCAATCCCAATCAGAATCCCAATGACATTCTTCACAGAAATAGAAAAAAGAATACTAAAATTTATATGGGGCAACAAAAGACCCCGAATAGCTAAAGAAATCCTAAAGAAAAAGAACAAAGCAGGAGGCATCACAATTCCTAACTTCAAAACATACTACAAAGCAATAGTAATCAAAACAGCATGGTACTGGTACAAAAACAGACACACAGATCAATGGAACAGAATTGAAAGCCCAGAAATAAAACCACACATATACGGACAGCTAATTTTCGACAAAGGTGCTAAGGACATGCAATGGAGAAAGGAAAGTCTCTTCAATAAATGGTGTTGGGAAAACTGGACAGCCACATGCAAAAGAATGAAAGTGGACCATGTGCTATCGCCATTCACAAAAATTAACTCAAAATGGATCAAAGACCTGAAGGTGAGACCTGAAACTATAAAACTCATAGAAGAAAATATAGGCCACACACTATTTGACATTGGGTTTAAAGGAATCTTTTCAGATGACATGCCTACCCAGACTAGGGAAACTAAAGAAAAAATAAACAAGTGGGACTTTATCAGACTAAAGAGCTTTTATAAGACAAATGAAACCAGAATCAAGATGAACAAACAACCAACCAGCTGGGAGAGAATATTTGCAAAACATACATCTGACAAGGGGTTGATCTCCATAATATATAAAGAACTCACACAATTGAACAACAAAAAAACAAACAACCCGATCAAAAAATGGGCAGAGGAAATGAACAGACACTTCTCCAAGGAAGATATACAGATGGCCAATAGGCACATGAAAAGATGCTCAACATCACTAATCATCAGGGAAATGCAAATCAAAACAACACTAAGATACCACCTCACGCCCGTTAGAATGGCTATAATCACCAAGACAAAAAACAACAAATGTTGGAGAGGATGTGGAGAAACAGGAACCCTCATACACAGCTGGTGGGAATGCAAATTGGTGCAGCCTCTATGGAAAACGGTATGGAGATTTCTCAAAGAATTAAAAATAGAGATGCCCTATGATCCAGCCATCCCACTACTGGGAATCTATCCAACGCACCTGAAATCAACAATCCAAAGAAGCTTATGCACCCCTATGTTCATTGCAGCATTATTCACCATAGCCAAGAAGTGGAAGCAACCTAAGTGTCCCTCGACTGACGATTGGATTAAGAAAATGTGGTATATATATACAATGGAATACTACTCAGCCATAAAAAAAGACAAAATCGTCCCATTTGCAACAACATGGATGGGCCTGGAGCGTATTATGTTAAGTGAAATAAGCCAGAAAGAGAAAGACAAACACTGTATGATCTCACTCATATGTGGAATATAAACCAACACATGGACAGAGAAAACTGGACTGTGGTTACCCGGGAAGTGGGGGTGGGGGGTGGGCACAAGGGGTGAAGGGAGTCATATATGGGGTGATGGACAAACAAAAATGTACAACCCAAAATTTCACAATGTTAGAAACCATTAAAATATCAATAAAAAAAAAAAATGAAAAAAAAACAAAAAAAGTACAGGTAAATCATCTGGGGTCTGTGTTAAAAACGCAGATATGACTCAGTAGGTCTGGAATGGGGTCTGAGATTCTGCATTTCTAAGAAGCACTGAGTACTGCTGGTTGAGTGAACCACACTTTTGAGTAGCAAGGGCCTAAACCACAGGCAAGTTCTCAAGCAGATCAATTTTTTAAGAGAATACACAAGAATAATAAGACTCAGGAAATTGTATCCTTTATAACTATTTTTGCCTATGTTCTTCTTGGAAAGTCTATATGTACTCCCAGGGATAAGCATGCCCCAATTTGAAGATTGCTGCTCAAAACTAGCTACTAAAAATTGAAATTGTTGGATCTCACGTGTTTAAATTTTTAAATTCTAAACCATAGACTTTATTCACATCACTTTTCTACTTAAAATTCTTTGATGGCTCCTCACTTTCCAAAAACTAAAATTCAAACTCACTAACATGAGATGTAAGATCTTTTACAATGTGTGTTTATAATCAAACAAGCAAATCACATACACATACAACCTCTATTCTTTTCTTGTTTAAAAGTAATATTTATTTGTTAAAATGAAATAAAATTTAAAACTTTGGGCAATGCCCAAAGAAAGGGCATTAAAAAAAATAAAATCAATCCAATTATTGGAACTCAGAGATAATTACTATTAAGACTTCGGTTAATTTCCTTGCAGTGTTTTCCATATGCATAAGCATACAAATAGGTGTGTGTGTGTGTGTGTGTGTGTGTGTGTGTGTGTGTGCGCGCGCGCGCGCGCGCGCGTTTTTAAAGATAAACTGGATCAAACCATTTAATCAGGGGTTTTTCTGTCCTGTGGTTTTTTAATATGCCATTATATCTGAAGCATTTTCTCTACAGCATTTAAAAATATTCTAAACTTACATTTTATTTTTTTTCCTAAAACTTACATTTTAATGGCAGCCAAACTGCCCACCATAATTCAAGGATATCTCAAAAAACTGTTCCAGTAAATCTCAGGGCAATACATCTCTATCAATAATATTAGATATTTGCCAGAAGATTAATTTGCAATCCATGCCTTATATTTTAGATAAATATAAAAATAAGCACTGCCCTGGGGCCAGCCTGGTGGTGCAAGGAGTTAAGTGCACAAGCTCCGCTGCGGTGGCGTTCTGTATAAAGTAGAGGAAGATGGGCATGGATGTTAGCCCAGGGCCAGTCTTCCTCAGCAAAAAAAGAGGAGGATTGGCAGATTTAGCTCAGGGCCGATCTTCCTCGCAAAAAAAAAAAAAAAAAGCACTGCCCTAAATGCCCTGGAAAAGCAGGTTAGAGTACCATAAAAAATTAAAAGAATGAAATAAAATTCAAAGACTTTTGTTTTCATTATACTTAAATTTTTTGCATAGAGAATGGTAAGTCTCCTAAATGCATTTGTGATAAGTGAATACTTATTTCTCCTAATATGCAGAATCATAAAGGAAATATAAATAAATAGGGGGAAGCAGTCCACTGACAAATATGGGTAGAATAAATGTTAATTGTGTAGAAGGGAAGATGGTAAGTGACTGTGGAATACTATCAGCCAATCACCTTCAGTAAATAGTATCTTTTGTAATACTATAACTATGAAATAAATCTAAACAAAAATGTAAGACTTGACTTAAAGCATTAAAAAGCGGTGAATTTGGGGAGAAATATGGGCAGGGACACCAGGACACATATGTAATGTCTAAGGAAGAAGTACCTGACCAATGACACAGGCTGTATCAAGCGCCCTGTATAACTGTCTGAGAAAAGTCTACCTCCAAGCATCTTCCTGGTTCTAATATGCTACACTGACCAAACAAGTTCCAAATGTTAATCTAATTTCTTAAATAGGAGTTGTTGAATATGCACAAGGGTAAGGATAAATTCCTGCATTCAAGAAATTCGAAGATCTGTACACAAAAGAAGGCATATAGCTCATTTACCTCTTCCAAGAAGTCTCTCCTCAAGCCCTAACCAACAGTAAGAGATCCATTCTCTTAATCTTACTTCTAACTTCTGCAGCATTTACTGCTTTTATCACTCATCTGAACTTAGCTTTTGCTACCTACTATTGCACTTTGTATGTATCAACAGTTCATCACCAAAGATTCTCTCTCAAACCTTCAAATACCTGGCTATTATCCAGGAGTTAGTAAGCACCCAATAATTTGTTTATGGTAAAGATACCCCAAAATGTGAAAAGCCATTAATTGCAACTTCAATACAACAACGTAGCAGTAAAAATATAAATAAAAAATAAAGTTTTTCTTTAACCTGTCAGCCATAGTAGCATTTTACATTGCAGAAAGTGGAGATAGTGATGATGTCAAAGAGTTAAACTAGAAGTATGAATTTTCCAGTCATCTGAAGTTCTGAAACAAGCTATTCTGTCAAAAAGAAGTTATTTTCAGCTCTTTTAAAATCTACACCTAAGTCTGCTTAAGGAAAGAATTCATAAACAACTTAAGTTTCATAAATATCTCCCATTCAGTATTTCACATGTAAACAATATACATTTTAGGGGAAAAAAAAAACTTTCAACACCATCCCTACCACAAACTGCTTAGCAAAGTACATATGAACACATGCATGTATGCCTCCATGTAAGTATGTACACTGATAGGTAGGCAGATATCTTAAAAGATGAAGACGTGGAGCCAATCCATATGTATTTATTTTGAACAAAAATAAAGGAAGATAAAGGACTAACTAAACTGTTGCAGAAAGTTCTCAGAGAAGTAGACTTGAAGTCAAGCAATTTGCCATCTAATTCCAGATGCTCACTTTCCTCACACAGCTTCAATTCACAGGCATTAATCATTTTCTTGACAACACTTCAATAACAGCCAAAAAAATAGTAACTAACAGCAGCCTGGCAGTTCCTCAAACAGTTAAAATTCCACTTCTAGGCACTGACCCAAGGGAAATGAAAACAAATAACCACACAAAAACTTGTACACAAATGTTTATCGCAGCATTATTCATAATAGCCAAAAAGTGAATACAACCTAAATGTCCATCTACTAACAAACGGATAAACAAATCGTGGTATATACATGCAACGGAATATTATCTACCATAAAAAGGATGTAGTACTGATACATGCTACAACATGGATGAGCCTTGAAAACAGTAAGCTAAGTGAAAGAAGCTAATCACAAAAGACTACATATTATATGACTTCATTTATATGAAATGCCTGGAATAGGCAAATATATAGAGGCAGAAAGTATATTAGTGGTTGCTTAGGGATGGGAAAGTAAGCAGATAATAGCTAAAGGATACAGTTGTCTTTTTGAGATTATGAAAATGAACTAAAATTGACTAAAGTGATGGTCACACATATCTGCAAACATACCAAAAACCATTGAATTGTATACTTTAAATAGTCTAATTGTATGGTATGTGAATTACCAAACCAAAAATGTTGTTATGTAAAAAAATCAACTACCAAATACTTAAGTTTGAGGAATTGGAGGAAATGATTTCTATCCTAAAATTAATCAAAGTATTGGTAATATACTCTAAAACTATTAAAAGCTATTAGGGAAATCAGATTCTATAATGGTAATATACTCTAAAACTATCAAAAGCTATTAGGCAAATCAGATTCTATAATAAACTGAGCTTTAAAGTTCTCCAAGTTTCATTAGAAATACTGCCTATAAGAATTATAAATAACTTTATAATAACTTTCTAAAACTCCAAGATAGATAAGAAGCTTTCTATTGTTCCAAGTCCCTCCAAATACAACATTCTGCCCTGGGATAACCAATTTCACTTAAAATATTCTCAGAAAATGCTGAAAACTAAGAAAACCATGAAAATTTACAACATGGATTTTAAATTTACTAATTATCTGATATTTTGAACATAGCCAGTATGTGACTCCCTCTAGCTCCAGACCAAAACTGCATTAAAAAGAGAAAAGTAGTCAAAATGCCTAGTTAATTCACTCATTTATTCATTTAATAAACATTATACTGGACTACAATAATGGGGGGGGGAATTCCATAGTCTCTATGGCACTTGTGGTCTAGTTGGGTGGACAGCAATTAATCAAGTAATCATACAAATAAATGCATAATTATAAAATGTATAAAGTGATATATGAGAAAGGTACATAATTGTATGAAAGCACTTAACTGCTGGGGCAGGAGAAGGGGTGCCAGACTCATTCTGGGAGACAGGGTAAGACAAGGTTTCCTGAGAAAGTGATATTTTAGCTGACAGCTGAAGAATAAGGAGGAGTTAGGTTTTATGGTTCTTCTAATCAGACCATTTAAATCAAAAGGGAAAAGGGAAGAAAAGGGACAATGAGAGGAAGGGGACAAGGGACATATACAAGGATGCTTAAGATAATTTAGCATTTATATTTATACAAAACAACGTGCCTTAACAACAAATACATAGGTGATGACTATAATAAGTATCAGTCATACTAAAGGAATATAAGGATATTTAAAAAGTATTAAATACTAACAATATTTACAAACCAAAAAATTTACATTAGATCCAAGTATCTTCCTTCTAAATAATGTCTTCACATAAATATAATATTCCCATGAAAGTTCTAATAAAAAAGTAGATAATATAAAAAATCACATGATAGGAAGGGAAAATAACTCATATTTACAGCAAAGGTTAAACTCTCAATTTTTGGACCTCATAAACAAGTCTCGAGAGAGACTTACAAATCATCAACCAAACCAAGAATAAAATTTCATTTTAACTCTTAGCCATAATATTTAAAGCAACTGCTAACAAATAATGTTATTTATATTCCATAATTTTTCCCATCAGATATTAGGAATAAGCAGTTAAGGTGTCAAAAGGCAAAATGGAGGAAAACACTGAGCAAAAAAATCTGGGGCTCAAGTGTTAGGTTATTATGTTAATATAACCATGAGAAATGCATAAGCCTACAAGATATAACAGTCATTCCATGAGAACTAAACACAGAAAGATTTCTGCTTCCGGATATGACAGAATAGCCTGTAGCAGACCAACATCCGCTCTTAGAATTAGAAAAGCTGTATAAAATGGCAGAAAAAAGTTCTTAAGGTATCAGAAACTTTCTGAGGCAGCTAGGACTTGAGATGCCAAAAAACTTATTAAAGGAGCTCCACATTCCGTGCAGCTTTCCCTCTCAGGACATTCTACCTATTTCTTTACTGCACAGGGAAAGGGGCAAAAAAGCCAGGAAAGGACAGCACTAAAGTGCAGAAAAGTCAGCAGAGTTTTTGACAATTTCATGGGGTTAGGGGGACAAAACTTGGTAGTTGGGTCTTACTGTGACACCCAGGACTTGAGGGGTCAAGATCCCATAGCGAAGGGAGGCACAGAAGAACAAACCTGACGCTGTGTACTGATTTTCATCTTGAGGCATTTGTTGATTCTTAAACTGAAAGAGCAAGACGCTAAAAAGCCAGCAAAAAGCAACTGAAAAGCAAGGAGGAGCTTTTAGGATTCTCATGCTGCTGGAGAAACAAAAGCAGGAGAGGCCCTAGAAATACCCAGTCTCTCAAGTGGATTCCCTGTAAGGCTACTGAAGTTGGGCAAACTAGAAGTTTATGAAACCTAAAACCCAGCTTCAAGTTGGCTCAGTTCTTGACTGTTGAGGTGATCTGCCTCTATTCTATCTGCCTACCACAAGATGGGTGAATCCTCTCTAGAGAAATATATCATTAGGTACATAACTGTAATTGTAATTATCTACAATTCTACATATAATGTCTGGCATTCAATCAAAAGTTACCAAAAAAAATAAATAATGGTAATAAGACAGACACACCAAAAAACTTAACCAAAAGGAAAAAGACAATAGAAACGGACCTACAGATGATCCAGATATTGGAGTTTTCAGACACAGACTTTAAAGTAACTTGAATTGGGCCGGCCCCGTGGCTTAGCGGTTAAGTGCGCGCGCTGCGCTGCTGGCGGCGCGGGTTCGGATCCCGGGCGCGCACTGACGCACCGCTTCTCCGGCCATGCTGAGGCCGTGTCCCACATACAGCAACTAGAAGGATGTGCAGCTATGACATACAACTATCTACTGGAGCTTTGGGGGAAAAATAAATAAATAAATAAAATTAAAGTAACTTGAATGATATGTTCAAAAAAATAGATGACAGATGACAATATGGAGATTTTCACCAAAGAATCTGAATCTATTTTTAAAAAGAGAGAGAGAATCAAATAAAAATTCTAGCACTAAAAAAATACTATAGCTGAAATCAAGAAAAAAACAGATGGGGTTAAAAGCAGACTGGACATAGCTGAATAGAGAATTTGTGAGCTGGAACACAAGCAAATAAAACCTATCCAGACTGGAATAAGGAGAGAAAAAAATGATAAAAAAGACAGAGAAAAGCATAAGGGACATACGGGACATGACAAAGGCATACTACATATTTAATTGGAGTCACAGAGGGAAGGAGAAAAAGAATGGGGCAGAAACAATAAAGAATATCAAAATTTCTTCAGAACTGATGAAAGAGTCATTCCACAGATTGAAGAGGTGCCAGAAACCCCAAACAGAGTAAATACAAAGAAAACTATTCTTAGGTGCTAATAGGTACATCTCTAAAATTAAAATCTAGAAAATCTCTCTTATTTCCAAAGATGATTTTTGAACGACTGAAATACAACAAAGTCAGATCACCACAAACAGCTGAAATGTATCTTATCTATATGTAAAACATCACAGAGTCCCTATATCAGGCCCAAAAATCATTAATTAAAAACTTACTACATTTACCTAAAAGTTAATGCAAATAATAGAGAGATTTGCCTACCTGAAAAAAAAAACAAAAACAAAAACTTAAACCTCCCAGCATTTGATCAAAATAAAAGTACTTCTACATAAAAGGAAACTGATGATGCCCAAAGATGAATCACAACTTGCTAAAAGTCACAAAGATTCAATTCTAGAAGCCAACTCTGCAGATTCAATCTTTAGTCCTCCATCCACCCCATAAGACTTTTCCTTTATCCTGGGTATCTTTATTTTTCTAAAGTTCTAAGATTACTAGACTGAAAATATTAGAACTTTCAGCATCCAGTAAGGTTCCCAAGCCAGGTCTAATCTCAGTGTCTAATCTCAGTTTAGCAAAAGGGAAAGAAAGAGAGGGAAAGGAAGAGCATGACAGCCCTGTCTCCAGGGAAGTGAATATACCCAAATTAGTGATTCACAACTCGTGGTTTGCAGGAGCCTATGGGATTGTAATGACTCCTCAAATTCATATGCACAACAATCATTGTCTATAGACCAAATGAATAAATCATCTCACAAATGTTCTATTTTTCAAATGTATGTAATTAATAAAATCAAAATTCATTTAAAAGCCAAAATAAAGGGAAAGGGGAGGAAGGAAAAGAAATTAATAGGAGCAACATCACTTTTGAATTATATAAGCATTTTCTAAACATCTCTAAGGACCTGTCTAACCAAAACCACATTCCTAATCCCAAATTACTAAGGATAATGCCAAAATAAACCCAGGGTACAAAGAAACAGCAAGTTTCCTACACAGATACTAGGAAAACAAACTGATACTTTTAATCCAACAATTCAACATCTAAGAACTCATTATAAATGAGTTCAACATTTGTTTCTGTAAGGAAAACTGTCTCATTGTTCCTAATGGCCAAAGAACAACAAAAAAAACTAAACAAAAAAACAAAACCCAGAAAGCCTAAATATCCAATAATAGGGCACCAATTAAATAAAATGCCATATAATCATTACACAGATTATAATGTATCCATAACAAATGACAATATAAAGAATATTTAATAACCTGAGGAAATATTTATGATATACTAAGGAAGAAAAAGAATACAGAACAGCAAACAGAAAACAAAATCAAACTGAAAAATACATATAGATACAACAAAATATCTGGAATAATATATGTCAAAGGGTGATTAGTTATCTTTGGGTGGTGGTAACAAGGGTAATTTATATTTTGTTTCTGTGGGTCTATATTTTGCAAATATTCCACAATAAACTTAGTGGTTTTTTTGCAATCAGAAAAATATATATATCCATTTTTTAATGTGATATTTTGAAATAGTTGAAATAGGTTCACCTCCTATCCTAGGTGTCAAATCATATCACTTTTACTCTGAACCATAAATCTCGTTAACACAAAGTACAATTTTAATTATTTTGATTTTACGGAATAAAGACGACTAACAGAAAAAAGATAAAAACACTTAAAAATCTATCACACTTTACTACCTAAACTATTTAAGTCTTTCAATAATATGTAAACAAGATAAGAATCATTCCATATCCATGAAATTACCTGATGTGTAAAAAACACTTTCAAAGGTCCTCCCAGTTTTCATATTATACATTAAAACCTTAAATGTCAACATAAAATATATCCAAATATCATTTCCTCTCTCTGTTCTAATCTTATAGCACTTCTTACTCATATTCCCAGTTAGGCACATATTATAGTCACATGAAATACTGAAGTAGCTTCGGCAACAGAAGTCAGAAGGCCTAAGATCAGAATCCTATCTCCTACCCTTTCAACTCTTGGACCTGGACAAGTTAACTTACCTCTCTGAACCTTAGTTTCCCTAGCTGTAAAATAGAATGATAATATTTAACATAGAGTTTTTGTGAAGACTAACTCCAAGAACACATGCTAAGTGCTAGTGGTTGTTACTAGAGGCACATGCAATAGTTTTTAAGTCAGAGAATTTGCCAAGCCTCTCGAAAACTATATGACCTTGGACAACTTACTTAACCTGTAAGGACTTCAATTTCCTCATCTGTAAAACAAATATAATACCTATCTTGCAGGTTTGTGTTCAGGATTAAGTAAAACTATATAACAAAAATCATCTCACATATAAACTGTAGTTACTATCACTATTAGCTTCAGCAATAAACATTTGAATATAGGAATTAGCAGTTTATAAAATATTTTGACATATAAGAGTGCCTGTAATTCTAAGAATTAATCATCATTTAAATAAATGTATTTCTCTCAATTCCCAATTTTGGTGTAAATTTCAGACAAAAGTAAAATACAGGCAAACTTTTTTTTTTTTTTTTTTTGGTGAGGAAGATTGTCCCTGAGCTAACATCTGTTGCCAATCTTCATCTTTTTGCTTGAGTAAGACTGTGCCCGAGCTAATGTCTGCACCAATCTTCCTCTATTTTGTATGTGGGACGCCGCCAATGCATGGCATGATGACCCATGTGTAGATCCGCACCCGGAATCCGAATCCGCGAACCCCAGGGCACCAAAGCAGAGCACAGGAATTTAACCACTATGCACCAGGCCAGCCCCAGACAAACTTTTTTAAGCACACTGAAAAATAAAAGGCCACTTTGTTAGTTTCAAAGTAAAATATGTTATCTATAACTAGATCTGCTTTAACATTTTTAAAGTCCAAATAATTCTAAAAGGGTTAGAAGGAAAAAAATTCTAAGTCCTTAGGAAGAAAATAGAGAAGTGAATTTTTCTTTTTCTCCCACGACTTCACGTCTTCACAAAACTAAAATGTTAAGTGCCTTTAATAGAAGAACACTTTCAAATCTCTGAATTCCTGTCTCTACCTTCGTGCAGAAGCAGAACAGCACTACAGAAGACCATGGAACGTGGAGCCAGACTGCCTGGGTTCGAATCCCAGCTCCATCTAGCAGTGTGACCTTAGGCAAGTTTTAATTTCTCCATGCCTGCTTCCTCCACTGAAAAATGGAGATTCCTCAAACAACTGTTGTGAGGATTAAATGAGATAATACACTTAAAGTGATCATAAGAGTGCCTAGCATATGGAAGGCACATTATTATAAGTGTTTCCCATTGTTGTTACCCCTCAAAATGCCTAGCTCCTGACTTGTAATCAATAAATACTTGCTACTCTTTACTGACAATTCAATTCAGTAAATTTCAACAAATGGCTTTACTTAAAATCAGACCTGCTTAGGAAGTACCTTAACATAACTGTCACTGCCAGTAAAGATATAGCAACTGCTGTTAGAGAGGATTTTAGGGCAATAGTAAAGAAAGTCAATCCCTTTCTCACACTTCCTATCATAACAAAGGTATAAAATCCTCACTTGCTAATGGAAGTCCAGTACCAAAAGAGTTTTACGATTTTGGCATGGCACACACCAACCCAGCAGACACAAAACTCTCAAACTCAAGCTCCATAATACTCAACTATACTCCTTCAAAGAAAAAGTTCAGACTACTCTTCTATCATAATAGTTTAGTCCTTTAAAATAAAAACTATATGCATAAGTCAACAGAATATCATAAGGATTAAATAAGACACTGTGAATGAAAGTGTTTGAAATTTAAATATGCGTTAAATATTAGTTTATGAATATATTTGAGAAAATTCTAACAGATTTCTCCAATTTCAAACTGCTGCCTTCTAACCTCAAAACTAGTGCTCTGTCCACTTCAAATCGGGGGTCAGGATGAGACATAAATCAGAGTAAAGTTGCCATCCCACTAAATCATTTCCTGCTTGAAATGTACTATTTCTTTTTTACTCAAAACTCAGATGGAACTTGTGATATCCAACTCTTACACTAGAAGTTTAAGGAGTGAAATCCTGGAAACAGCCTAACTCAAGATGATGAAAATGTCTCCACAGTTATTAGATCAAACAATGCCACCCCAATTACGAACTGTCTGTGATCCTAACCTGGGTATAGAAAAATACTGAGTATCTTCAGATTCAAGAATCTGTTAGCCCTGAAAATCAGAAGGCAAGTACCTAGAGCCACATTTCAACTCCAACTGAAAGCTAGAATGTTTCTCTGGCTCACTCTCAAATTAAAAGTTGGATTCCAGCATCAATCAGGGACACAGCCACCCAGCAGCCATCAATATGCCACACAGGCCAGATTAGACCACAGGTCACTTGGCACCCTTCACTAAACCAGATCCTACTGAAGGCCTGATTGCCAACCCTTGACCTGGCTAATAGGACAATGGGCTGGCAGTAAAAAGAGTTAGATTCTTCTAGTCACAGCTCCATTTTGAGATTACTGACTGATTTGACTAGAGAAACCAAGTTTGAGAAAACGTGAAGAATTTTTGAAATATAGGTGGAAAACTTCTTTGAGTATGCTCAAATTGTGTGACTAGATCACAGATCTAGTCACTTTATTTTTTCAGTAACATAAAAATACATTATTTGTAACTTGTTTGGTTCATAAAATCATTCCTGAGCTTGTGAGATGATGGTCCGGGGGAAAACTAGCACTTGTCTTCAGCATCTGCACAGATCTTAAAACTTTACTAAGCCAGTTTCTCTATCTGTATGTAAAATTGGAGTTTGATCTGCTCCTTCTCTCAAAGATAAGCTAAAGATAAGTAAATACTGTATGAAAGTACTTTCAGCATCTCAGAAGGAATCTGCTACAGAAAACGTATGGTAGTAAGGCAGTGGAGCTTTTTCACCTAAATCGCGGATCCAGACTAAGCCAGTGTTGGAAGTCAAATTTATTCAAGTCAGACTTTTCTACCTATACTTGAGTTTCGAGGTTGGGAAATTGGCCTGTGTCTATATGAACCCATACTCTGAGCCATCATATAACGGAACTCTTCTGTAATGTCCCTCCTACCCACTACGTTTTCCAGAACTGCCAGCCGGAAAAGATATCCTGTGCAAATCCCACAACGACTCCCCACTTGCAAGGATTCAGGTGGATTCCACAACTTTCCAGCCTTCCGTGGCTTTTTAGCCCCCCCTCTGGAGCTATTCACTTTTAATGATCCTCCCCTCCTCGGGACAGTCACTCCTCAGCTTTACACTTTTCGTGTCCCGGCAGCAATCGACTGAACCGTCCCCCGTCTCCGGCCACCTCGGACGACCTTAGACATCTTCACCAGTTTGCCCGCCGTCGGGACCCCAAAAACTCCGATTCCTGCCCCATCTCCCTGAGCCGCCCGCCCCCCAAGCCCTCCTCCACTCCCAAGTCCCCGGCGCAGCATCACCCGGCTCCCCGTTCTCCTGCGCACTCAAGACCAGCCACACACCTCGCCCCTTCCGCCAGGACCTCGCTCTCCGGACCCTCACCCCTCCCTGAGGCGGGGGCGGGAAACGCTCTCCGCGGCCGGACTGAGACTCCGGAGGCCGCGCGTCCCCCTCACCAGGCCGCGCCTGGGCCTCTCGGCTCGGCTGCCCTCCACCGCCCCCCTGGCCCAGCCGTGCTTACGCCGAAGAGTAGGGCAGCACGAGCCCAGGGCCCAGCACTTACTCGGGAAGGTAGGTGGAGGAGAAGGAGCTCCACTTGTGTAGCGCGTAGGGGAGAAGCCGGCACTCAGGCGCCACAGCGACAGCCCCGCCAGCCGCCATCTTGTCAGCACCGTAGCGGCCGCCACCGACCGCCGGCCGCGCCGGGAGGAGGGGAGGGGCGGGGCCTGCTCTTAAAGGGGCAGCGGCCCGCCTGGGCCGTCCGCTCTCCCGGTCTCGCATCGCTACCCCCGCGTGGAGGGCTGAGGCGGGCGAGGGTCAGCGATTCTCGTCTAGGATCTCCGACGCTGAACCCTCCTTAATGACTGGCCGAAACTGGGACTGGAGTGTGAGCACCTGAGGAGCTCTCCTGTGGGGCTTGGAGGGGAGTGGCACAAAGGACTTTTCTCACAAGCTGAAGTAAGGAAAAAGCCAAGAATATTATGAAAAGAAATAAATTGTAGTTGTGGGCCGGGAAGGGAAAATGAGAAGACGAACTTGGAGAAAGGACGCCTTTGCGACTTTAGAAACCACTGCCCTCTCCAGTTTATAAATCCTTTAGGGAAGCAGCATTGAGGGGAATTGGAGTGGAATAGCCAATGTCCTTTCCCTCTGGAGTTGTCCTGGTTTTAAATGTCTTGTTCCCGTGTTTCAGAGTCACATGGAGACAGGAAAAGGAGGTGCTCGGCTGTCCTCTCACCCTGTTCTGTTTTCAGTCTGTGATGCCCTTCGCTATAAACATTGGTTGTGAGCTCTCTCATCCTAATCTTGTGGAAGTGGTTTGCTCAGTAGTGACATTCACTCGCAGACCACAAAAATCCTCACGGAGTTGGGAAGCTGTGTGTCATCATTTTTCCAGGTGGTAAAGCTGCCCACTTTTAGCTCTGTCAGAAATTTAGCCCAAAAGTTCAGAAAGAGTGAGAGACAGAGAGTTTCATGAAAAAGACCACAAAGAGAATAAAAGCCCTTGTGCTCTGAATGCCCTAGGGGCATCATACCAGCTTCTCATCAAAAAAGGAACACTTGCTCTCAATATCTGGCAGCTTTAGAAAACGCTCCCATCAAGTACCTGTTTGTCAGGGTTGGCATGTTTGTTCTTTGGCTTAGCCACTGCAATTACCAAAGTCCTCGTCACTCCCTGTCTAAGAGGTTCTACCCTTGAAAACCTGGACGCTATCTTCATCTCCACCTGAAGATGGAAAAACTCATGCAGAGTTTCTCAGTGTATGACCAACTAAGTCAAAACACCTGAATAATTGTATTCTTTTCCCATTATAATCATTAACCTGCCCAAACTTCCTCGGATCCTCTCCTGACTTCCTGTTTCCATAGGGGAAAACTTAGTAGTGGCCTCCACTAGACTATCAGATCAAGAATGCCTCATAGAAAAGCCACAATATGTTAACCTTTAAAATCACATGTGCTTTGTGTGTTACAGCATGTTGGAAAAGGATTTGTTCCTTGAGGGAATGCTATAGCCCCAGTGACTCGAGTTGGGAGACCAGAGACAGTAGGAGAGGCCAGAAAAGCTTAGTCCCAAAGATGACTAGTGGTTATTTTGGGGGAAAAGAGATACTTTTAAGGGGAGAAGATTAAGATGGTGACTCAGTTCAATTAGTTTTGGGCCCTGAAATTGCTAATTCTTACCCTAATGTGAGTAGAGTCCTTGTTCTTTTCCAGAAATAGAGTTATGGTTCCTGAGTGATCTTTTTAAAAAACACATATAAGCCGGTTTTTCCTAATGTGACTTTCAATGACTTTCTATTCCCTTTGGGTAACATCGAAAGTCCTTAGCGGAGGCCTTTTGTATCCTGCCTTGATTACCTCTCCAGCCTTCTCTCTCTTCTTTTTCTTTTGCACTCTTTACTCTAGCCACACTAAACTAACACACTGAATTGTCTCCTTTAAGTTCTGTGCTCTCTCTGGCCTCCAGGGCTTAGTCCAAACCAAGCCAGAAACTCTCCCCCATTCTTCGCCTGACTAACTCCTGCTCATTTTTCAGGTTATTTCGTTCTAGAAAATCACTCCTCATCACATATTTTGGGATTAGGTACTATTTTCTACATTTCTCTTGGCACCCTGAGTTTCCCTCCTTATCTTAGCAAAAATCACAATATGTTTTAATTTCCTCTTTATTTCTCATTCTCTCTCCCTAAACTATAACTCCTGTGAAGGTAGGAGTCATGCATATCTTGTTCACAGTCATATCCTCAGTCCTATTAGAGTGTCTATCACATAGTAGATGTTCGATAAATATTTACTGAAGAATAATGAACTGTGAATAAAAGAATAAAAGAGAACTTGGGTTGCAAAGAAAAAGAATGCCAGAGCTTCTCAGACTGCAAACATGTATCCCTGAGGTACAATTGCCACAAAGAATGTAAAGACCCAGGACAGCATGGCTTTCATACAGCACACATTTTACAAGTGGCAAAGTAATTTAAAGCATTCATTTGTTAATATAAATACAGATAGATATATTATGATACTGAACCCAAAATTTGGGTAAATGTTAAGATAAAATAGAAGACTAAAGAAATTTTAAAATCCACAAGAGTCTGCTAGTTGCTCAGATCTCCTAGGGGTATACCTTTACCTCCTCTGCCTTTGGGGCATTGCCTTAGGTGGTGGGGTTTGTTGTAAGGATACATGGGGAAGGCCTGGAAACCATCACATCCATTTAGCCCCTCTAGTTCCCCCACACTTCTAAGATTGGGACATATTGATGGCTTCATGGAGAACTGGACAATGAATCATCATTTTTCAGGGATCAACAGCTCTAGTGACCCAGTCACCTTGTCATCCCCTAAAAGCAATCATCTTTTACTCTCTGATGACTTCTCAGTAGGCTTCTCATAGTAAATACTTCCCAGAGAGATAACTAATTGTATTTGGGTTGTCACCATTCACTATCTTTTCCTGCAAAAAAAGATTTATTAAGAGGCTCTGATATGCCAGGCCCTGTCCTAGATACCTAGGAGACAGGGATAAACAGAGAAGCCAGAGAAGGGCTGTGCTTTCGTGGAGCTTACATTCTGGTAGGGCAACATATAATAAATATAATAAATAAGTCAACTAGATAATTTTTGCCTGTGCGTTTTAGGTCCTAAGAAAAGACTACACCAGAGTAAAATTTAGATTGAATGGTAAAGGAAAGCTTCTCTAAGAAGGTAATATTTGAGCTAATACCTATACAATGAGAAAGTGCCAGCCATGCAAAGGCTAGATAAAAAAACATTCTAGGTAGAGAGAATAAGCAAGTGCAATGGGCCCAAGCCAGGAAAGGGGTTTGTGTGTTCATAGAATAGAAAGTGTGGCTGGAGCTTAGTGACGGAGGAGGAGAGGGGAGACAGAACCAGTAGGGCCCTAACAGTCATGGTAAGGAGTCATGACATGGAAATGTGAAGGGGAAATCTGCAGGGATTCAAGCCAAGGAGTAGCATGATCCACTTTACATTTTGTAGAGATGGCTCTGCAAAACTGAAAATGGGTTGGAAAGAGGCAAGAGCTGAAGTGAGGACTGGAAGTTATTATAATAGCCAGGCAAGAAATGATGGTGGCTTGGACTAGCAGAGGAGATGGAGAGAAGTGATTGAATGGGGACATATTTTGGAAGTAAAGCCAAGTAGACTTGCTGATGAGGGAGGGAAGGCAGGAGGAAAAGGAAAGAATCAAGAATAACTCCTGGGTTTTGGGTTTGCACCACTGGGTAGATAGCCATGCTTTTATTGAGAGGGGAGGATTTGGGATTGGTACAGTTTCTAGGTAGAAGGAATCAAGTATTCTGACTTCAATGTACTATATAAGGGATGCCTAATAGATATCCAAGTGGAATTGCCAAGTATCCGACATGGGGACCTGTATTGGTCAGAGTCTTATATCAAGCCACTTCATAGGCATTTGGCCTTCTTCATATCTAATGAATCAGTGGTTCCTTTTTTTGGCTTAGGCACTGATTCCTGGGTCAATTAATTTTTCTCTGAGTAGCAGAGTCACCATAGCTCCAGGTATAGCAGCTCTAGATAGAAGAAACCATCTGTGGAAGCCTTCTGCAGAAGGGCATAGAGGGGTACAAGAATAGTCTAGGGAGGGGCTGGTCCAGTGGCTTAGTGGTTAAGTTCACGCTCTCTGCTTCGCTGGCCCAGGGTTCGCAGGTTCAGATCCCAGGTACAGACCTACGCACCACTCAACAAGCCATGCTGTGGCAGGCGTCCCACATGTAAAGTAGAGGAAGATGGGCACGGATGTTAGCCCAGGGCCAATCTGTCTCAGCAAAAAAGAGGAGAATTGGCAACAGGTGGTAGCTCAGGGCTAATCTTCCTCACCAAAAAAAAAAAAGAATAGTCTAGGGAAAGAAACTTAGAGTATACGTTCAAAATCTTAGTTTCAGTCTCAGTTCTGCTACTTTTCTAGCTATGAGACCTTAGGAAAGTCACTTAACTTCTCTGAGTTTCATTTTCCACCACTATAAAGTGAATTTAATAAAATCTATCCTATTTACGTCACAAGAGGATTTTAAAGATCAAATGAAAAAAGAGTATTGCCTAGCTTGTCTGCTATGATATAACGTTAAGTTCTCATTTAATTCTTACAGAAACTCTGAGAGATAAATATTATTATTCCCCTTTTCACAAATGAGAAAAATAAGACTCAGAAAAGTTAAATAATTGTTTGTTATCTTTGGTTTGCCCCTCCAGATGTGTGGGAGAGAAGAGAGTGAGGTTGGGGTATTCCTTCCCCTGACTCCCTGTCTGTAAGGTCACTCTAAGTCAACCAAAGGTCACAAGTCCTCCTCCCAAGTGGCCTCTCCACACAGCTCTCTCTGGTTCTCGGTTCCAGTAACCACTCCCTCCCCTTGCTCCCTGTGGTTTCCCGGTATGTTCTCACATTTTTATAAATAGTCCCTTTATTAAACCTCTCAAATTGCCCAATTTGAGAATGTCATCTGTTTCCAGCTGGGACCTAACTGATACAATAACGTATCCAAGGAAATATAGCTAGTCAGTGACAGAGCCAGAATCTCTTTTGTTCAAAGGCCCATCCTGTTTGATCAAATCTCATTCTTCTCAAGTGGGAAGAGACTTAGTAAACTGTAAAGTACTATTCGAATATAAGATATTGTCAAATAATAAAGACCACCAGAGTTAAAAAGCAAAACAGATACGGCTAGTTTTATTATTTCGAGGCAAAGGAACACACCAATTGGCTGAGGGGGAAAAGAAGGTGTTTTTAATTGTTAGGAAGGGGTTTCATGGTTGTTATACTAATTAAAGATTGAAACAAATACTCTAAATAGGCTGGAATAAATCCACAGCTCTGTACATGATTGGTTAAAATAAGCCCCATCCTTCATTGGTCAGAAAAAAAACTTCAGATAGGTCTTGTAAGGGTCTTACTTTAGCTTGCCAGGGTCATTCAAAGTTCACAGTTTATTTAACAGCTTTAGCTGGTTAGGAGAATTGAAGCACAACACAATATTCAATGTGCTATCTCCTAGGCAAGCTCTGCTATAAATGGAAGAATTTCCCTTTACAATATTGTTATGCAACAGATGAAGAAACTAATACCCAAATATGTTAGATGTCATGTCTAAGGTCATTTACACAACTGGGCTGTTTGCAGATCTGAATCTAGAAACCAAGTGCCTAATTCTCATTCACTTTTTCCCTAATGTAATTAATGGGAACTTTTCAGATCTACACCTACATTATTCTTCTTTAAATCTTCTATAACTATCACATAGCAGATATTCAAGAAATATTTCCTGAATTGAATCTCTTAGTTCCTCCTGAATTTCTTCTTACTAATTATCTTAGTTTAGGCTGCTATAACAAAAATATCATAGATTGGGTGGCTTAAACAACAAACATTTATTTCTCACAGTTCTGGAGCCTGGGAAGTCCCAGATCAAGACACCAGTAGATTCAGTATGTGGTGAGGGCCCTCTTCCTGGTTTGCAGACAGCCGCCTTCTTGCTTCCACCCCTGGACCCCCAAAATGCAAATGTCCTCACATACAAAATACATTCATTCCATCCCAACAACCCCAAAAGTCTTAACTCATTCCAGCATAGACTCTAAAATCAGAAGTCTCATCTAAATACTATCTAAATCAGATATGGGTGAGACTTATCCTGACACAAAATTCCTCTCCAGCTATGAACCTGTGAAACCAAACAGATGTAAGATAGACATTCCCATTGCAAAAGTGAGAAAGAGGAAAGAAGAAAGGGATGATGAGTCCCAAACAAGTCCAAAGCCTAGTAAGGCAAACTCCATGAGATCTTAAGGCTAGAGAATAATCCCCTTTGGCTCCATGCTCTGCCTTCTGGACTCCCCTGGGGTGGTCTTCCTGCCCTGGCAGCACACACCCCCAGGGCTCTACCAGGTGGTGGCCACACCTCCAAGGCTCCAGGCTTCTCTGCCCCCACAGCTCCTGGCAGCCTCGTCCCCAAGACTTTGGGTGGAAGCCATCTGGCCTGTTGAAAGCAAGGCAATGCCCCCCCCCCAACTCCATCACCTTTTGAAACCATGGAGGCAACCCTGATCTCTGAATTGCCTTCATGGTCATTCTTCTTTTGCATTGAAGAATAACTTATGTCCCAACTGAACATGTCTATGGTCTTGGTCCTGTAAAATCCAAGAAGTCCAACAGCCTTCCTTTATTCCATCTCATCTCTGTCCCCTTCAGTTCAAACTTGCAGTGTTCCTGCTGAGGTGGCTGATTAGGTCTGTGGTGTACATCCACACTAATCTCCTTATCAAATGATCAATCAGCCATACCCTTATTGTTCTCTTCCAAACATGCTTTCTCATTTTTTGTGATATATGGACAGGCTGAGAATTTTCCAAATCTTTAAGTTCTGGTTCCTTTTTGCTTAACAGTTCCATTGTCAACTCATTTCTCTCTTCTTGCATTTTGCTAGAAGCAGTCAGGAGGAACCAAGTCGTTCCTTCAACACTTGGCTTAGAAATCTCCTCAGCTAGATATCCAGTATCATCACTTGCAAGTTCTCCCTTCCACAAAGCACTAGAACACAAACACAATTCAGCCACATTCTTTGCCACTTTATAACAAGGACTGCTTTGCCTCTAGTTTCCAATAACGTGTTCTTCATTTCTGTCTGAGACCAGGATGGCCTTTACTGTCCATATTTCTACCAACATTCTGTTCACGATTATTTATGTATTCTCTAAGAAGATGGAAACATTTTCTCCAGCTGTCCTCTTCTCTTTCTGAACTCAGACCAGAATTGCCTTAGGTCCCCTCATGGCAATATTGACTTTTTCTAGCATGCACCTCAAAAATCTTCCAGCTTCTGCCAATTACCCAGTTCCAAAGCTGCTTCTTCATTTTTAGGTATTTGTTACAGCAGCACCCCCATTTCTGTGTACCAATGTCTATCTTAGCTCAGGCTGCTATAACAAAAATATAGACTGGGAGGCTTAAACAACAAACATTTATTTCTCACACTTGGATGCTGGGAAGTCCAAGGTCAAGGCGCCAGTAGATTTGGTGTCTGGTGAGAGCCCTATTCCTAGATGTCTGCCTTCTTGCTGTATCCTCTCATGGCAGAGAGAGAAGAGCTCTGGTCTCTTCATCCCCTTGTAAGGGCACTAATCCCATCAGGGGGGCTCTACCCTCATGACCTCATCTAAACCTAATTACCTCCCAAAGGCCCCATCTCCAGATAACATCATATTGGGGATTAAGGCTTCAACATATGAATTGGGGGGTGGGGCACAAACAGTCCATAGCACTAATTTATGATTATATTTTAAAAAAAATAAAAGGAGTTAGCTTAGGGATCATCTGTAGATCTGAAGACTGGGAAGAATTAAAGGCATGGGGGCTGCCAATCCATTTTTGATCAGTAAATGAAGAAAACACCATGGGGATTAGAAGAGTGAACTTGCCTCAATATAATCCCCACTAAACATTTCTTGCACACCAGAAACTTACATCCATTATCTCAATTAATCCTTGCAACAGCCCTGCTAGTAAACTCAGATTCTTGGAGGTTGATTCGCCAAACTCACATGTGCCCTCTCTATTACACAATTCTCAAATGTATGCGTTCCTAACATCACCCTGGGATTCAGGATTAAGAAGGCCAAGAGAAAAAATCTGATGTATTCCTAAGGCTCTGCCTCAACCTTCTATTCTCTCATAGTTTTCATATTAATTCATTTCAACTTTGTTACTGTTGTTTGAAATCATTATTTGAGCGCAACATTGCCAAAAGGAGCAGATGAAAAGCAAATACCACTATTTTGTTTGCTAAGTAAGGAGATATCCCTTTTATTATCTAGGACAAAGGAACTTCAGCCTGGTCCCAGTGGGGCCTTTGCCCAAGTCACAGGTGAACATTAAGACTAGCGTCAGGTATGAAGCTCAGGTCTGTCTTCTCCCAGGAGGTGGCAGCAGCAGCAGCCACAGCCTCAGCCTGCTGGAGAAATCAGACAATTCATCCTTTTGACTGTTGGCATCCAAACCTAGAAATTCCTGGTTCCCGAGACCACTTTATCCCTTCCTTGGTTTGCTGTGCTTGGTTGGAGCCAAGGCACAGGGAGTGCAGGAACTGGCAATGATTCCTCTCGTAAGTGCCTAGGTTTTTTGTAAACACTTTGGTCTGAGCTGTGACCTTGAAGCATGAGTGAAGGAGGATCAGGAAGTCTCTGGCCAGAGAAAAGAGCTTCAAAAAGAAACACATATTAACGTAAACACTTATATCCACAGAACCTCAGCTCACAGTTTGGTGCCACACAAAGAATATAGATTCTAGACCTGGCCTCCCAGCTACCAGCCAGCTGACCTTGTCATTGAATCTGTCAGAGCTGCAATTTCCTCTTCCACCTAGTGTGGACTAGATGATCTTTAAGTACCTGCTAATTCTTAAATTATGAGTTACTGCACTTTTATTTTCTGGATTAGGTAGGGGTGGGCCTTCACCCTTTCAGAATTTTAAAAATCCCAGACACGACAAAGCACTACTAGTTCCAAGTTAATCCCAGGTGAGCACATATCCTGGCGAACACTGCCAGCTGCCTAGGAGGTGGGCAGGAATCCCAGGAAATGTCTGAACACCACACAGCTATGGATGAACTGTCAACTGCTGGGGGTTGCTTTGCAAATTACTACATCTAAACGAAGCTGACAAAATAATATTACAAAAAGCAATTAACACTTATTCGTAGTGTATTTGGAACCAAAAGTCCCTTGGGGAAAAGTGTGAGCATCTCAGAAAAAAGTATCCCAGCCCTCGGGGTAGAAATGTTTGAGGTTAAGGGGATCCTTAAATCAGGATCTTTTAGTGCTTTTCTCCCATCACCACAGTCGGGGCTCAACCTGGTCTTTGTGAAAGAGGAAATGGAACTAGCTCCTCTCATTCCACCGCTGCTTCACCATGCTGGCTCTCACCTTCATTGCCTGGACTGCTTAAACTTTCATCCATTCATTCAGTAAACATTTATTGGGCACCTACTATGTGCCAGGTGCTGGGCATACACCTAGCTATTTAGGAACTCACAATCCAATAGTCAGATACCGAACAGGTTAATACACAAAGCATTCAGAAGGATTAGCATATAAAAGATAAGGTAATAATAGTGGTGGTTAGCAGTAGCATTATCTCCACAAGGCACCAGGCCAAATATCATATTTCCTAACTAAAGCTATCCCCAGAACATAGTAGAATCATCTAGAGATAATCCCATAGTCCTATAGGTATTGACCCCTGTCAGTCTGTCAAGGCAACTGTTTCTTCTATTTCACATGAAAGTCATCATATTAGGATCCCTTCCTGGATTAGGAAGCTTTGTCTCCAGAGGGCCACTATAAATGGAAATATATATCTGTTATCAGGCATGAAAGGATCAGGCTGACTGAGGACAGCTTCCTCTTCTACCTTTTCCCCTTAAGAATATTAGTACAGGTAATGGGCAGGTTAAATAAGTTTCAATGTCACTGAAACAGAGGGAACTGGATAGAGGGAACTGGGGAATGATAGAAATAGGAAAGCATGGTGATAGCAAATTCTAGATGGCTCACACTAGAAAAGAGAACCAGATCCAGCTTGGAGAGCAGGTCAGAGAGTAAAGGAACACAGGGATGTCCAGTGGGACAAAGAACTGACCTGAGCTCTATAGTACAGCAAACAAGCAGAAAAGAAGCAAACCATTTCTCCTGGTTCCCCATCTTAGGTCAGTCTGAGGAAGTCAACAGTCTTCAAAGAGACCCCAGACGCCCTCATAATGTTGCAGTCAGGTCAAATCATTTCTCAAATGCAAATTTTTGTAGAGACCTTTCTTATCGTGTTGATAACTTTGATTGATTTTCTTCCTGTATATTTGCAAATAAGCTCAAAATGATCTCCTTTTCCCCTCACCTCCAGAACCAATTTTCAGCAATGCCAGCTACTAAATATATCATACAAAGGTTGAGAACCTCTGGTCTTGGGCCTAATTTTATCCAATTTAATGTTTGGGTCACTGCTCTCATAGCCCAAAAAAATAACCAGCATTATAACAGGATTCTCTGATGAGCACATTCAGAGGGCAGCCTCTAAGCAGTGGTCCTCCCTCTTGGCTGCATGTTGGAATCACATGGGGAACTTTAAGAAAATCCCCACACCACATCCCAAACCAATTACATATCAGGGGTGGTACTTAGGCCTCAATATATTTTTTAAGTTCCTCAAAAGATTTCTGTGTGCAGCCAAGGTTGAGAACTTTTTCCCTTAAGTCTTAGAATAGTAGCAGACATGAAGCTGCCAGTAACTGACAGCTGAGCTTCCCTCCTCCCTTTGGAATTTCTCCTCAGAAGTCAGCATCCAGAAACCAGATACTGCAAAGGCAGCTCGCTTGGACACCCACTTTGTAAGGTTGCCATTTTGACTTTCCCACCTTATCCACCCGGTCTACAATTAAAATGACTTGAATACTTAGACTTGTGAACAGTAGTTAATCAGTATTTCAAAGAGAATTGGTAACAGGTGATGGTGGTATAAATGCTACACTCTAGAGATCCCACATTCATCTTAAAAGCAAACATCAATGCTTATGTTTAAATCCCCCACACTACTCAGTCTTTCCTCTCCTCCTTCTTTATCCACTTTTCTCCTCTCCTTCCTCTTTCTTGCTACCTAGCTGTCTCCTTCACCTGCTCTCCCACCCTATCACTGTCTTTCTTATTCCTCTTACCCCTTGTTTATCTTTCATTTCCCTCTGCACCTCTCTATTCCTTCTGCATCTGACTCCATTTCTTTTACTCTCTATTCTCTCCTCCTTACCCACAACACACACCTCTCTCTTCTATTTTATCATCTTTCCCATTTGCAGCTCCTTAATTAACGATACTATAGAACAAAACCATTGTCAGATATTTATAACTATTAAGATATTTATAACTATTAAGTAAGACTGTTAATTTTAAAAGCAGATAAGTTCTGAAAATGCTATATTTCTCTCTCCAAGGAGAAAAAAATGCTTTCTCATAGTTAGCTTTCCTTAAATACTAACTATAATAATTATTTTTCTTATAACTTTCTGTTTTGGCCCTAGATTACTTTTTTCATATAGTTTGGTGACCCTCAATAGAAAAATGGTTCTCTATTCTTCAGTAATTCCGACAACAGCAGCTGACATCAATGTAAAAAGAAAAACAAGCTAAAAACAGTAGTTGAGTGTATGCACCCTGAATTGCATATTCGGTTGCAAAATCCTCATCATCATTGCAATTGCAGAGGGGAGGCATTTAAATAATTGTTCAAAGTGTCTTCTTGAGGAAATAACTAAATCAGGGCCAGCTGATTGTTGGTCACAAACCAACCTACAATAATAATCCGGTATGTGCATCTTGAGTATTCATAGCAACTCTACAATAACAAATTTGTGCACTCATCTAATATCCTTAAACAACCTAAAAAATAACAAACAAACCTTGATCGGATCCAGTGTCTCACTTGGTAGTTGACCTGTGTTTTTAAGCAGTGTTCTGGAACAACCTTAGAATCATAAACCACCAAACAAAAATCGCAGCATCGATTCAATGACAAACTGGGGTGGGTGGTCCAGCATCTACCAGCTATGTTATGGCAACAAATCTAGGTACACGAATAGAGTGGAAACCAGGTAGATAGATCAGCAGACAACTAAAAAATTTGGGAGAAATATCCACGAAGATAGACATGTTTTATTGGCTTGAAATTTGTAAACAAACTGTGAGAAAAGAGAGAAGGTCTTGTTTTTAGTTTACTTGTGAGATCAGCCAAAACTATTTGAGATTTTCTTTTCCCAAGTTACAGCTGTGAAGTGACTAATAGGAATTAAGTGAGCCTGCATCAGGAACTGAATGTGCCACTCCACTGGGAACAGAAAATGTTCCCCTGATAGAGGCTGTCCTCTCAGATTAGTACCTTGGATGTTTTAAAGAGGATCAGCCAGACACAAATATAGTGCATTTATAAAGAACAAGAATCATCCAAATGCCTTTGCAAACTTTCCCCATTTCTCAGTACTGTTGAATCATGTTTCTATCTTAACCTCCATGTTCCTTAAGAAACTCTAGAAAGAGGGAAAGAGGGAGAGGGAGAAAGAAAATTTCCTATCACATTGTTTTTTCCTTGCTGGGCTACTGTAGCTTTTCAATATGAGCCTCGCTGAAGGCTTGGCCTGAGCAATTTAAGAAGGGTGAATGACCCAAGACTGCTTAAGAAAGTTGGCACCTGCTCTGTTCCAGCCTTCTTAGATTCTAGAAATCAGACACCTAGTTGCAATGGCTCAATATTATTTGCATATTTGCATCCACAGCTAAAATCAATTTGCCCACACACAGCCTCATCCTGTTTCAGTAATTAAAATATTTCCTACAAAAGTATCAGAAGGGGCACCGATTGACATTTTGAAAGTTGTCTCAAGGACAACTTGTGTATTCTTTCCACATAAGCATATATAATATATATACCATTTTTACACAAAGCAGATCATATTGAATATACAGTGTCCAATTGTGAGATAATAGAAAATATATGTATTGATTTCCACCCCCAGTTCCAGGAAGAGAACTTCCAAAACTCTTGTAAATTCCTAAGTGATAAGAGCACTAGGAGCATCTTTCATTCTAATATTTGGTCTTTGACCCCACTTTCTGACACAGACTTCCTAAATCCCTTTGGATTTTCTGGATGATAGGAGTGTCTTTTGTTCTAGTGAAGTGGGCTCCTGGATGGCTCCTGGGTGAGGGCTGGTCCCCAGAAAGACCAAGCCATGATTAGAAACTTGGAATTTTCAGCACCCCACCCCCCACCCCATTCTCTAGAGAGGAGAGAAGGGCTGGAAATGGAGTTAATAATTGATCATGCATACGTCATGAAGCCTCCATAAAAATCCCAATAGTATGGGATTCGAAGAGCTTCCAGATTGGTGAACACATCCATACCAGGAGGGTGACATAGCCCAACTCCACGAAGACAGAAGCTCCTGCGCTTGGGACCCTCCCAGACCTCGCCCTGTCTAGCTCTTCATCTGGCTGTTCATCTGTATCCTTTACATTATCCTTTATTATATAATAAACTGGTGTTTCCCTGAGTTCTGTGAGCTGTTCTAGCAAATAATCAAATCCAAGGGGTAGGAGGGCATGGGAACCTCCGATTTGTAGCCAAGTCAGACAGAAGTTGTGGGTAACCTATACGGACCTACTATTTGAGATTCGCACCTGAAGTTGGGGGCAATCTCATGGGACTGAGGCCCTAGCCTGTGGGATCTAACTCTGTCTCCAGGTAGATTATGTCAAAATTGAATTAAATTGTAGGACACCCAGCTGGTATCACAGAGAATTGCTTGGTGTAGGAAAAACTCCCACACATCTGGTGTCAGAAGTGTTGTGAGTGTAGTAGTAGTGTGAGAGTAAAGGAGAGACATACAGGAGGAAGACTGAGCTTTTCCTAAACACCTATACTTTGGTTTATTCATTTAATAACATATCAGAAATATTCCCATGTCAGCACATATAGATTTTCCAAGATCTTTGAATCATTGGATGTACCATAATTTACTCAACTGTTGCCCCACTGATGAACATTTAAATCAATTCCACTTCTTGTTACTATAAACAATGTTTCCATGAATATCCTTATACACGTGTCATTGGGAACTTGTATGACTCTATCATTAGTATAAATTCCTTTAAATGAAATTGCTACATCAAAATATATGTGCATTAAAATTGGGTTAGCTGTTCCCAGATTGTAACCCCAAAATAGTTCCAATCCACATTTCCATCAACAGTATAAGTTCACTTATACCCTTGCCAAAACTGAGTTTTATCAAACTTTAACTTTTTGTCAATCTGATAGGTAAAAATAGTATCACATTGGTGTGATTTGCACTTTTCTAAGCACTAATGAAATTAAATGTTTTTTCCAAGTAAGTTTTACCATTCTTCTTTTCTTTTCTTTTTTATTTATTTATTTATTTTTGTTGAGGAAGATTGGCCCTGAGCTAATATCCGTTGCCAATCTTCCTCTTTTTGCTTGAGGAAGATTGTCCCTGAGCTAACATCTGTGCCAATCTTCCTCTATTTTGTCTGTGGGTCGCTGCCACAGTATCGCCTAATGAGTGGTATAAGTCCATGCCTGGGATCCGAACCCACAAACCCTCAGCCGCTGAAGTGGAGCACACAAACTAAACCACTATGCCACCAGGCCAACCCCACCATTCTTATTTTCTTTATGAAATATTTGTTCATATTCTTTGCCTATTTTTCTGTTCATTTTTTTCCTTGTAAAACTGGAAGATCTCTTTATATAATAAAGAAATAAGCACTTTTTCTCTTGGGTTGCAGATAATTTTTTCTTCTGTGACATTTGTCTTTTGGCTCTATTTACAGTGTTTTCTCGTTGTTGTTGTCGTATTTGTTTTTACCATATAAAAGTTTTAAATGTTTTACATCAAAGCATTTATCAGCATTTTCCTTTTTGGTTTCTGAGTTTTATCTATGTTTTAAATATTAGCTCTCTTGCAAGATGGGTCTCTTTACAATTGCCACTTTAATGCACCAGGGTATGATTTGAATTCTGCTACATCATATCGTGCTAGTTAAAAAATTAGGTTTTATATGGGAAGAGGAAACTTACAAAGTCAAGGTCATTAAGAGAAGGGAGGTCACAGAGACCCCAGTCTCTTATTGTCCCTGGCTGACCTGCTGGCCTGACAGAATGGTTTGTGTTCCAGGGAAGGGAACTCTGCCCCTCTTTTGATCTCCTTTTAGTATAGGGCAAGTGTGAGAGTAGCCTTATCAGTGAAAGGAATAATCAGACTATCTTGGCACCAGGCAGCCTGGATTTTGGTGCCAGCTGTTTACCAGAGTTGTCTGGGAAACACACACAAGCTTCCCAGCACCTAGACTTTTGGTCCCATGGGATGTTACACAAGAGAAAGGAAGCCAGTGGTCCCATGGGAAGCTGAGCTTGTGTACAATTCCTCAGGCTGGGAGACACCCCCTTCCTCAGCCCCAACCCCCATACCTGGTTTGAGCTAGTTCATTGTCCAGGCAACACAGAACAAGCACCCAGATTCATTTAGAACAAGCCTGCTCTTTGCATCACATTAAATTGGTAAGAAGTCAGGCAGTGGAGATGAGAGTAACTCTTTTTATTTTGAAAATTTTCAAACCACAAAGGTCAAAAGAATGACACAATGAATGCCCCTATACTCTTCACCTTGATTCACCAATTGTTAACATTTTGTCACCTTTACTTTGTCTCTTTCTATAAATATACCTTTTTATCCATTGAAGCATTTAAAAGTAAGTTGAATACTTTATGACAGTTCACTCAAAATAAGTCAGCATACATCTCCTAAGAATAAAGGCATTCTCCTACATAACTGCAATACCATTTTCAGACCTAGGAAAATTAATGATTCAATATCTTTAATTCCACATTCAAATTTCTCTAATTGTCCCAATGTCTTTTTTTTTTTTTTTGCAAGGAAGATCAGCCCTGAGCTAACATCCATGCCAATCGTCCTCTTTTTGCTGAGGAAGACCAGCCCTGAGCTAACATCTATTGTCAATCCTCCTCCTTTTTCCCCCTTTTTCTCCCCAAAGTCCCAGTAGATAGTTGTATGTCATAGTTGCACATCCTTCTAGTTGCTGTATGTGGGACACCACCTCAGCATGGCTGGACAAGCAGTGCGTTGGTGCGCACCCGGGATCCGAACCTGGGCCGCCAGTAGCAGAGCACACACACTTAACCACTAAGCCACGGGGCTGGCCCTTCCCAATGTCTTTTATAACCATCTTTTTTTGTTTGATTCAAGATCTTAACAAGCTCCATACATAGCATTTGATTCTGTCTCTCTAGTCTAGTGCCTCAAGGTGGACATTTAGCAATGCCTGGAGATACTTTTGATTGTCATGACTAGGGGAGCTCCTGGCTTCTAGTTGGATAGAGACCAAGGATGCTGCTAAATATCTTACAATACACAGACCAACTCCCCAGACAACAAAGAATTATCTGGTCTAAAACGTCAGTTAGTGCTGAGATTGAAAAACCTTGTTCTGGTCCATCCAGAATAGTCTCCTCACTTGTTGTTGTTTTTCACAACACTGACTCGCAGTGTCCAGGCCAGTTGTAATGTAGAATATCCCACACTCTAGATTTTTCTGATTGTTTCTTCATGATTAGTTTCCACTTAAACATATTTGGCAAGAATGTTACATAGATTATTGTAACAGTTAGCATTACTGCATAACAACCCACCCCAAAACTCAGTGGCAAAATATTAACAACCATTGCCTAGGTAGTTGTGCTGATCTGGCCTGGGCTTAGCTGATTTTGGCTAGACTCATTCATGGATCTGCAATCATTTGGCAGATTGACTAGGGGCTGGCTGGTCTAGGTTGACCTCAGCTAGGGTGACTGGGTTCAGCTCCATTCATCTATCACACTTAGCAGGCTAGCCCTGGCCTATTCTCATGTAAGAGACAGGGGTCTGAAAGAGAGTGGAAGCATGCAAAATCTGTTGAAGACTAGGCTTAGAACTGGCACTCTGTCACTTCAATTGCACTACGTTGGCCAAAGAAGGTAACAAAGCCAGCCTAGATTGAGTGGTAGAGAAATAAACTCTACCTTTTGATGGGAGTTGCTACAAAGTCACTTTGCAAGAGGTGTGGTTAAAGGAGAAAAAGAATCTGGGCTTATTGCAGTCTATCAAAGTGATATTGTATACCTCTTATTGCATCATATCAGGAGGTATATAATGTCAGCTTATCCCACTATTAGTGATGTTAAGTTTGATACTTAAGTGGTAACTGACAGAGCTCTCCTTTGGAGAGCTCTATCTTTCATGTCTGCGGAATGATACTTTGATGCGCTGTGTCTATCCTGTTGGCCACTGTATTAGTTTCCTAGGGCTGCTATAACAAAGTACCCATAAATTGGGTGGCTTAAAACAACAAATTTATTATCTCACAGTTCTGGAGGCTAGAAGTATGAAAACAATGCATTGGCAGGGCTTCCTCTGAAACCTTAGGGGAGAATCCTTCCTTGCCTCTTCCAGTTTCTGGTAGCCCCAGGCATTCCTTGGCTAACAGCTGCTGCACTTCACTTCGGCTTCCATCTTCACATGGCATTCTCCCTGTGCCTTTGGATGACTATCTTCTTATAAGGACACCAGTCATATTGGATTACGGTCCCATCCTACTCCAGTATGACCTCATCTTAACTAATTACATATGCAATGACCATATTTCCAAATAAGGTCACATTCTGGGGTCCTGGGGGTTAGGACTTCAACATATCTTTCTTGGGAAACATAACACATAACACTCATCAACCCTTCACCCAAAGATTTTATCATCCACTTATGGTCCTTGATTGAATCAGTTATTATATTGGGAATTGCCCAATAGTGTTTTCCTTAAGCCTCATCATTTCTTCAACATTTATTAGCTGGCACTCTTCTGTAAGGACGAAGGTTTTGTTTTCATATTTCTCCCCCATCTCTTCTTTCTTCCCTCCCCCCACTTTTTAATCACTTTCAATGTGTGGCTTTTTGTTTTTATACATCTATCATTTTTATACAACTATACAAACAAAATTTTGGTGATCAAATTGTCTCAAATTTGACTAGTGAGAGCCCATAAAGTCAACTCTTAATGAAGAAAAGTAGAATAAGTATTTAAACTTCTATTAAATTTAAAATTCTTCTTTTTAAAATGTGACTACTCCCATTAATCTGTCCCATAGGACCTACTTTTGCTGTCCAGATAAGTTAGGGCTCGTATTTTTCTCCATGGGGAGGCTATATGATTGTTCCACACAGGAAAAATCTCACCATAATTCTTAAAGTACAGCCATAAAAAAAGCTGTAATTTATTGAGTATTCTGCTTACGTAGGTTACTTTAATTATAAAAATAACTGTGCCTAAGTTATGAGAAGTCTGAGGCTTAAAGCGAGATACTAGAAAGAGCCTGGATTTTGCAGACTGATGGTTTGAAGCCTGGATCCATCACCTATTAGGTATGTGATTTGGGGCCTCTCTGGGCCTTGGGTTGTTTATCTGTGCTATGGTGATGATGATATTTGCCTCACAGGTTTGAGCCCAGCAGCTTACCTAACCTAGAGTAGGTGTTTATTAGTTCTCTTCGTTCCAAATCCTGATGACAGGCCATGACTTCTAGGTCATGTTGGATAAATGACAGTGCCACAGAATCCACTAGCAATTAATCAGGAGTTGACCCATCTCATTAATTCAGAGTATGCTCATTAGGAATTAATGATAGCTTGACCCAAGTTTTAGCTAAAGTTTACTTTTAAATATCTTTGTGGGGGGCAAAAATAGTTTGCTAAACAATTTCTTAAACAATATTTGGGGAAGGACATCATATCAATTGAACTTCAGAGAACAACTCTTGGGGAGGTTTTTTGCATTTTACTGCACATTAGGAAGCTCATTTACAAATCAGTCTTCAAAATAGACTCAACTCTGTTCACCTAGATATAGTGCATTCATTCATTCCACAAATAGTATTGAGCACCTACTAAGTCCCATGCAATGTTCTAGGCAGTTGGGGTACATCAGAGAATGAAACAGTTATTCCTGCCTTTGTTTGCCTTCTAGTTGGGGGAAATAAGTGAAAAACAAATAAATTTGCAAATTATATAGGGTATTAAAAGTAGGTAAGTGCTTATGAGAAAAATAAATGAAGCAGGGGTGTACAGGAAGGGATTACAGTTATAAATAGAGGTGTCATCATTTAAAAGGTGATATTTGAGCAAAGGCTTGAAGCAGGTGAGGAAATTGGTCATGTGGCCATCTGGGAGAACAACAAATACAAAGGCCCTTGGGTAGGAGTGCGCTTGGCCTGCTGGAGGCACAGCAAGGAGGCCAGTGTGGCAATGAATGGGGGGAAGTATTTTATTTATCTAACAAGCGCTTACATAGCCCTTACTAGTAGCACTATTTTAAGCATTTAAAAAATATTAACTAATCCTCCCAACAACTATGTGAAGTGGATACTCTTTTTCTCTTTTCCAGATGAGGAAACTGAGGCACAGGAAGGTTAAATAACTGCCCCCAGATCACATAACTATCAAGTCATAGAGCTGGGACTGGAGCTCAGGTAGGCTGTCTCTAAAGACTTTTGGTGCTTTAAAGCCCAGAGTATCTGTACTGCGTGCTTGTAGTAAGAGATAAGGTCCCATAACTGGGGACTAGATCCCATAGGTCATTAAAGGCCATTAGTAAGGATTCGGGTTTTATTCTGAGTGATACGAGTGTTGAAGAGAAGAGTGATATGTGTTTGTTTTTGTTGTTCCAGAAATTTCCAAAGCATTTACATATTTTAGGTATGTATTACTCTTGACATTTAAAATGCTTATGTAAATTTAAAATGATTTCAATTTATGGGAACAAAAAATTTGACATATGATTTAGAGATGATATCCCATCGAATACCATTTGTCTAAGAATAATCTCTTCTTTTTTTAAAGTCTTACAAGCACCTCTTTATTGTGTGGATCTAGCAATACTTATGTACTTGGCTATGTTTTCTTGGGGCACAAAGGCAAAGTTTTGAGCAAAAAACTTTGTTTTCCTACTTTGAAGGGGAAAAAATTTATAGGAGCAAATAGACTATTTAAGATATGTCCTGTCTACATACCAAAGATGACAGGTCAGTGGTGCTGCCTTCTTGGGGCTTAATGTGTCAGCACCTTGTAGTGGGCCACCCACCTTCACCGGGGCTCCATGACCTCAAGTGCAGAATGATCCAGAGGCAACTGCCCTTAAGAGTAACTAAAGGACTCAGGCTCAAGCCACCTACCCTGCTCAAGGACCATTTAGGAGCAGCACAGGCAGAGTCAGTCTGGAGAAGAGAAAGCATTGGGAAGATTACACAGTCATCTAAGAACAATGTTAATGATCATAATAATTGTCACAATTTATTTAGCATTTACTGTATGCCTAGCATCATGCCAAATGCTTTCATCATCCTTATGTTATGAGTAAAGAAACTAAGACTTAAAGAGATTAAGTAAATTGCCCAAGATCATATATAGCTGTGACTTAAGCGCAGCTCTGCCTGTCTCCAAAACCCATGTTCCTACTCATTTATTTTATGCTGCCTAGGAATATAATTCTCTATGGTTATTCCTTCTGTAACCCTCAAAACACTCTCTTTCTGGAGGTTGTTCCAGTTCTGAATTTCCAGCTGCCTGTTGGACATAACTGCAAGTTTCAGCCTGAACCTTTCTTCTACTGTTCAGTATGTCAGACACATCTTATGTGCCTCATCAGATTCTCTTGTCATCATCTCTCAAATCCTCAGTTGATTATTCTGTCTCAGCCATGAATGTAGGTGACTTGCTTTGTTTGGACCCACATGTTCCTACTACCTACCCAGATAAGCTGTGCTTATCTGCCACTTTCCCAGCCTGGCCCTCCCCCTCGACTGCCACTGAGCAACCAGGCTCACCAGCTACAGGCCAGGAATTTCTGGCTTCTCTCTCTCTACTCCGCAACCAGGATTAAAGGCCATACCATAAAGCATTCACTGTGGCTGGCTGAGAGACTAATAATGGGAACATATGACATAATCTAGAAATATGAGGAAAGTAACTCCTGGTGTGGTGAATTTTGATCAGTGGGAAATAAGAGATGGGAGGGAACCAGGAAGATGGATTCTTTTTCCTTTCTCCCTCCCAAGAACTTACCTGAGCATGTTTTAAAACTGCTGACTGCATGTAGCATGTCTGGAGATATTCTGCATGGACATGCAGTCATACCTACTGTCACTGCAGACTGTTCAAGGATCATCTTGTGTTGCTTCCCATCTGTCTCTTTTCTCTTTTTCTCTCACTCTTACTGCCCTGGGATTGCATCTCCTAAATAAAACATTAGCATTAATTCTTTTTTTTTTTAATTAATTTATTTATTTTTGTGAGGAAGATCAGCCCTGAGCTAACATCCATGCTAATCCTCCTCTTTTTGCTGAGGAAGACCGGCTCTGAGCCAACATCTATTGCCAATCCTCCTCGTTTTTTTTTCCCCAAAGCCCCAGTAGATAGTTGTATGTCATAGTTGCGCATCCTTCCAGCCGCTGCACGTGGGACGTGGCCTCAGCATGGCCGGAGAAGCGGTGCATCGGCGCGCGTCCAGGATCCGAACCCGGGCCGCCAGCTGCGGAGCGCGCACATCCAACCGCTAAGCCACAGGGCCAGCCCCTAGCATTAATTCTTGGTTTGAGTTCTATTTTTCTAGAAAACATAGGCAAAGATATCCAGACTCAATTTTTCTCAATAGAACCATCACTTCCTAAATTCTCTTGGCTCAAAGCCAAGCTTCCAAGAGTATATTCCAAAAGAAAATAATAGCTGATAATAGTATTGTCAATATTGTCAGTATACCTGATGGAATTCATGTATTCCTCCAAAAAGGTGCAGTTTGTTTGGAAGAAAATAAAAATAATTTAAAAGATTCTTGGTGGTAAAAAGATTCTGAACCAGTAGCTCAAAATTAGCGTCAATTCTAAATCCACTCATGCCCTGAGTATCTCATAACTAGCTTTTCCCTTCCTTTCCAGTCCTGCCTTGGTTTTGGTATCCATTATTCTTGTACTTTTTTTTTTTAATGCAAATGCCCAGGACTGCTCCCAGAGTTTCTGAGGAGTAGGGCTCTGCGTTTTTTTGTTGTTGTTGTTTTTTTAAGATTGGCCCTGAGCTAACATCTGTTGCTAATCTTCCTCTTCTTTTTTTTTCCTCCCCAAAGCCCCAGTACATAGTTGTGTGTCATAGCTGTAGGGTTGTAGCTCTTCTATGTGGGACACCGCCTCAGCATGGCTTGATGAGTGATGAGTAGGTCCACGCCCAGGATCCGAACCGGCAAACTCCGGGCCGGTGAAGCGGAGCGCACAAACTTAACCACTATGCCACCAGCCCGGCCCCCTCTTAGACTATTTTAATACCTTCCTAATTTGTCTTTCTCTTTCCACATTCTCCTACTTCTGATTCAATCTGAATACCATTGCCATCAGGTAAGTAGTCCTAAACACTGATTTTGACCTGCTCCCTCATGTTCAGAAACCTTTAGTAACTTCTCACTGCCCATAGGATAATGTGTCAAGTTCCTTCTAAAACTAATCTTCACACACTGTCATGACCTACATTTCCATCTTTAATACCAACTATAGTGTTTCTCAATTTGAATTCCACCACTAGCTATTCTGGGCTGCTTGCTTTTCCCAAACATGTGTTGCGCTTTTCTGAGACCACCAGGCGTCTGCTATTGAACTGGACAACAGAAGTTCTTGTGGGTTTTGGTAACCCTGCTAGGAAGTATCAGAATGCCGGCCACACCCATAACCACCTCCCAGGGATTTCTAATAGACAGGACACCAAATTATGTATCAATTTATTCTGCCATTCCAAACAAAAACATTTAGTCCAGGAGCAGGTGCCTAACCTAGGTCAATAAACCTGTGCTGATGTGACAGCTTGTTAAGGAAGCTGTACCTAACAGCCTACAGGGTACTTGATGGTGAGCAGCCAAACCAGTCAGATCCTTTGGGGGAGCTGAATATAAAATACCACATAGAGGGAGTCAGCAGTTAGCAGTGGGGAGAAGTTAAAAGATACACAGAGGGAAGGAAGAAAGCTAAAGTCATGTGGCAACAGAAACCTTGAAGCAACAGAAGCTGTGAGATAGAGAAAAGAATAGAAAGTACTTAGTAGCAAGGGCAGCAGAAGCGGAGAGGCACAGTAATAGCAGATAATTAGAGTACAAAGCAAAAGATATTTACTGCTGAAGAGCCCACAAGATAACTCAGCTGCTGTGGCTGTATTGTGTGCTGAATCACCTTCCAGTTCCCACTGGTCATTACTTAAACTTAGACTGAGGCAACCTGACTCTATCTCTGTTCTGGAAATTAAATTTTTGCCTCTTGGTGTCTATATCAGTCAAGATCACAGCAGGAAACTGAAGACACACTCAGCTGGGGTTTTGAAAATAATTTGATGAAGACACTATTTACAAGGATGTAGGCAGGGTTGTGGGAACTTAGGAATATTGAGGCACCCAAGGACTAGCAAGAGTGGAAGCCCAGGGCTGAGGGGTCAAGGGAAGGAAATAGTGTTATAGGAGTCTGGAAAGACATAGAGCCATGATAGGGCATAGCTGCTGCCAGAACCATGGTGCTAAAGCAGAGAGGAAAGAAGAAGAAATACTTCAACCTCTTTTTCCTCCTACCCTCTGGTACTTGCTGAGCCTCCCATGGGCCAAACCCAGAGGGCAGTGGAGCATAGATGATGTCATCTGTGGGTAACAGCCTCATGGGGCACAGAGCAGGGCAGAAAAGGATAAGGGCTGTCATGGGCTAACTAGCGGCCCCTCCAAAAAATATGTCCATGCCCTAATACCTGGAACCTGAGAATATTACATTATATGGCAAAAGTTGTGACTAAGTTCAGGATCCTGAGCAGAGGAGCTTATCCTAGTTTACTTGGGTGGGCCCTAAATGCAATCACATGCATCCTAATAAAAGAGAGGCAGGCGGAGTTTTGAAAAAGAAGAGTAGGAGGCATTGTGACTTCCGAATCAGAAATTGGAGTGAAGTGGCCACAAACCAAGGGAAGCCTGGAGCCATCAGAAGCTGGAAGAGGTGAGGATCAGACTCTCCCCTAGTGCCTTTGGAGGGAGCGTGGCAATGCCAAAACCTTGATTTTGGACTTCTGGCCTCCAGAACTGTGAGAAAATAAATTACTGTTTTAAGCCACCCAGTCTGTGGTAATTTGTTACAGCAGTCACAGGAAACTAACACAAGGGCCAGATGGAGAATAATCGGCACAAAATCTATCATCTCAAATACCACGTTGACCACAATGATATCCCTCATCACTTTGGCCAGAAATTCTTTTGCCTACTTTCTATATTCCATTTGGTACTTCTTTTTGGACCACTCATGATTCAAATTATATGCTCCCAAATTATAGTTACTTCGGCATACAAATATCTTTTCATCCTAACCAGATTATTATAGATTATAACATTCTTCTTCAGAACAAGAACCTCATCTTGTACATCTTTGTAGCCCATGCAAATCCTAGCACAGTCCTTTGAACAGGCTGGACATTCTGTAATTGGTAAATGAGAAGGAAAGCTTCCATTTGTCCATCTGTAAATGGAAAATAACAATTTCTACTGACTTGCCTTTCAGAGATAATAATGGCAGTGTTTCTCGGAAACAATTTCTGTACCTGTAACAGAATGATATATCTGAAACACCCATTCCTGCTGGAGCAATTCCTCAGAAGAAAATTACATTTGGTTTTAGCGTGTCCTCCATTCCATGTGGAGCAGAAACTACTTGCAGTTCACCCCAAGAAGGAAAAGGCAGGGTATGATTAAGAAAATGTAAGAGCTGAGTATTGGCGTTTTCTCAGGAACTTTGATTCATACAATAAATATTTATCAGAGGACTATTATGTTACAGTACAGTCCATAAATGCTGGGAAACACACACACACGCACGCACGCACAGAATAAGGCATGATCCCTAGTAAGTAATTATCACACAATATGATGAATGCTTTTTATAAGAACCAAATGCTATGGGACCAGAAAGAAGGGAATGATTAACTCTATTGATGGGAGTTTCACCAAAAAAAAGATACATTCAAGCTGGTTTTTTAGGACTTCATCAGGCAAAGGGGAAGTAAGAGCATTGGGGACCAAGAGAAATAACTTTGCCTGAGCTGTTGCCAAGCAAACCACACCCTCAGCTCAGCCCTATTGTATCCACAAAGACCTATTTTTATTCATTGTCCCCATAGCTACTTTTTAGGAGAGGAAGAAAATGCTGACTGCTTCCCTACTTTGCATCTAGACATTTCATATGTCAAAGAAGGGAAATTATCAGGAGGAAAAGCAGATTGACTTCTGACGAGCCCAGTAACGGTGAGTACAAATACCCATCCAATAATGAGTTAGTGAACACTCTTACCTTTCCTGAGCTTCTACCTCCTTTCTGAAAATGGAGGTAGGCTATCCTGTGGGAGTGTGTAGTACTAGGGCATGAATAACTCAGGAAAGCAGATGAGGAATGAGAGCACCCTCTGGTCTCACTGCCCCAAACCAGGAGGCACTTCTTTGTGGCAAAGCCCCCTTGAATGGGAATTATGGCTGAAGCCCTTTTTCCTCTCCTAGGCTGACCTTCAGATCACTCCTTGGGGAACAGTTCTGTCTGGGGCACCGCCCAACCTCTCTCTCCGGCCAGCCCTTCTAGGCCTCTGAGACCAGAGCTGTGCTGCTTATGAGTGGGAGGAGAAAATTCTTGGGAAAGCAGCCAGGAGAGAGGGAAAGACCGGCCTAAACCCACCAAGGGGCAGAGGGTTCCCCATCCTCACCCTGTAGGTTCCACTGGAAAATGGGGAAGCTGGGAAACCCGATTCCAGCCTCAAAGTACTTGTTCTTGTTTTCTCAAGAAGCCTCTACCTTCCAGACCTTTCCAGGAAGCCGACAGCATTTTCATGAAGCAGTAATAACAAGGACAGAGCGTTCTAGCCTGCTGGAGCCTGGTGGCTGGTCACTCTTTCCACTGCCTTTTGTTTTCATGCATCATTCCCTCACTTGCTTCTCAGATTCCTCAGGGCTTTGAAAAAGCCACAAATGCTCCACGCAGTGACACCACCCAGCAGGCTGGCAGACATTGCTGACACGCACTCTGCCCTAAGCAATGCCACATACGCAAGCCCTGACAACTGACACCCAGCCATACATCTAGTAAAAAGCAAGACAGTTTACAGAAAGCAACCCCACCCACCCACCCATCAGCCTAGCTGACAAAGGTGGGACTTTAGATTAAGTACCACACTGGATTGGTAAATCACATACCCCTGTTTGATTCAAAATGCATCTGCAAGGTACATTGGACAGTGGTACTTCTCTACCCTTTCCCCAAGCGCTAGAGCACTCGCACTGTGCCAATTCGCATCAATATATTAGATTGTGTATACATACATACACAGAGCAGAGGCTCTCAACTCTATTTGTGTTTCAGTATCACCTGTGGTCTGTTTCAAACCACACTCCAGAGCCACCCTACCAGAATCTGAAAATAGGGCCCAGATATGTGTATTTTTAAAAACTTGACAGTGTTGGTTAGAATGTGTGACAAGAGAAATTCTCATGTATCATTGATGACAGTAAAAATTAGTTCAGCTACTTCAGAAAATAATCTAGAGAGCAATTTAGTAGAGTTGAGAATGTGCATGTTCTGTTCCCTAGCAATTTCCATGCTAGATATATTCCCTAGAAGAACTCTCACACATGAGCCCAAGGAGGCCTATACCAGGACATTAATTACATCATGAATAGAAACAGCAAAAAACTAGACATAACAAATGTCCATCCACAGAATACATTCTAGAATATTTGTACAATGTAATTATATTGCAGTACTACATAGTATAATATTACTATATTATAAAGAATGGACTAGTTCTATAAGTATCTGATGGATAAATCTCAAGAATATGATGTTTAAAAAAATGTTTCAGAAAAATATGTACACTATTTATATATATATATGTTTAAACACCCAAAACATATATATTGTGTAGTAAAAATGTAAAATAATATGTGGGAAAGATTCCTACCATCTTCAAGAGATTGGGGAGAGATGGAATGGAAGGGCCTTGTTTTGTAACTAAAATGTTTCATTTTTTTTTTAATCTTAAGCAAATATGGCAAGCTGTTATAATTTACTAGATCTGGATAGTGGATATATGTCCCACCGATGACTCTGAGGGTCGTCCATAGCAGAAGGATCTTTTGAGATTTTTAGGATTCTCAAATACTGAAAATAAGTTTGTTTATGGGGATGAGCCATCCCCATAAACACAGATGACACTACTGAGCCGTCTTAGTAATGTATGCACTTTGAGATGTTTTTCATTAATGAGGGAGTTGTTGCACAGACTCATGCACACTCTCTTACTCAGGTGTGCTTGTGACCTCCTAGATTTGTGAGCTTCCTTGATAGAGTCAGAGGTGCCATGAAATGAAGATAGGGAATTGATCCACATGTGGATACCATTATTATAATCATACCTAGAGATTCCCAAATCTGGCTGAAAATCAGAATCACCTGATAAAATTTTTAATGCAGTTATCTGTGCCCCAGCCTCTGAGAATATGACACAATAGTTCTGAGGTGAGACCCTGGAATCTATATTTTTAATAGGCTTGTCAAGAGATGCTGATTATCAGCCATATTTGAGAAATGATCATAACTAACCATGTTCCACTAATGTTTTTAAAGAAATTGGGTAGGGAGAGAGATGAGAGAAAAAGAAGCAAGAAAATTAAAGGGGGAAAGGGAGGAAGAAGGAAGAGAGGGACAGAGTGAGCCTTCAAATCCTTTCTGCTCTATTTTTTCCAGATGTCTCCAACCTTGAATTGTCTCTCCATCCCCTGAACTTTGCCATTGCTCTAATTATCCGTAATGTTCATTTGGCAATTCTGTACTTCCCTGTACATTGCTGTAATGGGCTATTATTTACTCAATAGATTTATGTCACTTCTTGAATTAGACTATAAGTTTCTTCAGGACAGGGACCATATCTTGTTCATCTTCATATATTCTATAGTATCTAACACAATGCCTTGCACAGAGTAAGCAGTAGAGCATCATGATAAAGAATATAAGATAAAATGAGTTCAGAAATGTGGCAGAATACAAGGTACAAGATCAATATATAAAAATCAATTGTATTTCTATACACTAGCAATGAACAATCTGAATATGAAATTCAATGCAATTCCTATCTAGATCCCAGCTTTTTTGTTTTTTTTTGCAGAATTTGACAAGCTAATCCCGAAATTCATCTTAAAATGCAACCCAGAATAGCCAAAACATTCTTGAAGAGGAAGAACAAAGTTGGAAGATGAACATTTCCCAATTTCAAAACTTAGAACAAAACTATGAAAATCAAGACCTAGGGCATGAGGATACATGTATAGATCAATGGAATAGAATTGAGTGTCCAGAAATAAACCCTCACATTTATGGTCAATTGATTTTTTGACAAGGGTGCTAAGATAATTCAATAGGGAAAGAATAGTTTTTTCAATAAATAGTGCTAAGACAACTGGATATTCCAGCAAAAGAATGATGATAGACCTATACCTGACACCATACAAATAAATTAACTCAAAATGGGTCATAGACCTAAATGTAAAACTATAAAACTCCTAGAAGAAAACAAAGGAATAAATCTTTAGGACTTTGGATTTGGCAATGGTTTCTTAGATGTGTCACCAAAAGCAGAATGACAAAATAAAAATTAGATAAATTGGACTTCAAAGTTTAAAACTTTTATGCTTTATAGGACACCATCAAGAAAGTTAAAAAACAACCCACAGAATGGGAGAAAAACCTTTGCAAATCATATATTTGACAAAGAACTTATATACAGGATATATAAAAACCTATTACAACTCAATAATAAAAAGACAAACAACCCAGTTAAAACATGGGCAAGAAATCTGAATAAACATTCCTCCAAAGAATGTATACAAATTGCCAATATGCACAAGAACAGATACTCAACATCATTAGTCATTAGAGACATGCAAGTCAAAACTACAATGAGATACCTCTTCATACCCACAAGGATGGCTATAATAAAAACAGACAATAACAAGTGTTGGTGAGGATATAGAGAAATTGGAACCCTCATATATTGCTAGTGGGCATGTAAAATGATGTAGCCACTTTGGAAAACAGTTTGGCACTTCCTCAAAATGCTAAGCATGGAGTTACCAAATTACTTAGGAATTCCACTCCTAGGCTTATACTCAAGAGAAATGAAAACGTTATCTGCAAGCAAAAACTTGTACCTGAATATTCAAAGCAGCATTATTTATAATGGCTAAAAAGTGGAGACAACCTATGTCCATAAACTGATGAATTGATGTGATATATGGGTACAATGGAATATTTTCAGCTATAAAAAAGAATGAAGTACTGATACATGCTACAACATGGATGAACCTTGAAAACATTATGCTAAGTGAAAGAAGTAATTCACAAAAGACTACACATTGTAGTTAAGGTCTTTAAATAGGTAATTAAGTTAAAATGAGGTCTTTGTGATGGGCCCTAATCCAACATGGCTGGTGACCTTATAAAAAGGGGAAATTTGCAGGCACAGAGAGACACGAGAGCTGCCTATGCACAGAGAACAGACCATGTGAGGGACATAGCAAGGAGGTGGCCATGTGCAAGCAAGGAGAGAGGCCTCGAGCTTGCTGACACCTCGATCTTGGACTTCTAGCCTCCAGCACTCTGAGAAAATAAATTTCTGTTGTTTAAGTCACCCAATCGGTGGCATTTTGTTATGGCAGCCATAGCAAACTAATACAGTGGTTCTCTTGAGTATGCAACAATAACGTGGTATATAAGAAAGGCCTATGTTTTGAATTATTGCATTTTGCTGAGTGGCATCTTCTTATCACTCATGTCATCAATTGTTATAAATGTGAGAACTCCCCAGAAGATCAAGTACTGTGCAGTAGTTACCATGCACAGGCCCTCTAGAGCCCTGGCCTTTAAGAATGCCCTGTTCACCAACCTAAAAGAAGGTAAAATACTTAGAAGATCTCTCCAGAGCCTCGGGGTTTTTAAAAATTGGTAGAGATCGATCCAGATGTACTTAAAACCTAGGGAAATGTCATTTAAAATGATGTTTAATTACTGAGAACTTTTAATAACATGAGGAAATGATTCTATTATAATACTAAGTAAAAAACTCAAGAATGCACATTTAATATGTACAGATAGAATCACCTTATCTGTGTAATGATATGCATAGAAGAAAGAATGAATAGAAACACAAAGTTTTTCTTTGTGATGAGATTATGGTTAATTTTTGTTTTTTCTTTATACTTCTCTGTATTTCTGAATTTTCCATAGTGAGCATGTATTAGTTTTATAACCAAGAAATATGTTTATATTTTAAAGATTAAAAAATGGGGCAGCGGGTATATAGCCCAATGCTAGGATTGAGAGTCATCTCCAGGAGACACAGTTCAGGGACTCATAGATCAGATCCAAGTGCTGTTGGAACCATGATGCCCACCTGTCCTCTTGGGATTTGGCCATAGGATGTTTCCCCATACCCAGAAATTCCAATTATGCTCCTGCAGTGCTCTCCTGTCTAGAACAGGTCTCTGAACACTGATCCTCCCTTCAGACCTCTAACCCCTGACTCTGAACTTAGGCTTTTCTTTCTGGATTCAGGTGCCCATCCCTCTTTCTCCACCAATGACTCAACTCAACCTCTCCCTCCCTCTCTCACACCTTTCTCCCAACCTTTTGTACTCTGAAGCTACCCACAGTGACACACCGACGCCTGTGTTGTTCATGCGCAGAGTGGCTGAAAAGTAACAGGCACAAGATGAGAGGAGGGGGACAAGAGAAGAGAAATATTGGGGAAATGCTTCCGAGGTTTCCTTCCCTGGGGAGGTTTGACATTCCTGGTCTCTGTCTATTCCTTCTCTTGTTCCTCCTCCTTAAAAGAGGGACTTAATCTGATTGGTGAATTGTGAAGTATACAGGGCATGCTCAACTTAGTCCCTCCTTTCTTCCCGTTAGGTGTCTGCCTGCCCACGGTGAGGATGTCAACTTGCTCTGCTCCTCGGGGGGCAGAGTCCCCTTCCTATCCCACCTCCAGCATGAGAAGGCCTGTCCTGGTCAAATGTTACCTGTGACTGGGTGAAGAAGTCTACCTAATGCTAAAACTCATTTAGTATTTAGTATCCTATTATCTCTCACAATAAACAGCCTTTATCAGCAATCGAGGTCTCCATCTGCTCACTCTTTCCTCTCATTTCGCATCTTGCCCAGAACCCAGAATGGGGATTGGAGAAAAAAATGCTATTAGCAGGAACTTCTTAGAGACCTGAAAAGGAAATAACACATGCTAAGAGCCCACTACATGCCCAGCATGAAGAGAGGAGCTTTACATATATATGTTAGTTTATTTACTCCCCACAACCACCCACAGTAGTTTACATTATTTTCCCATTTCACATAAAAGGAAACTAGGGCTCAGAGAGGTTAAGAAACTTGCCCAAGGTTTCACAGCAAGTGAGTGGCAGACGTCTCTCTGACTTCAAAGTCCAAGCACTTTCCGCTGCATAAGACATTGTCTTTGGGTGCTACAAAGACGCTCCTCAGGGATGGTGGCAGAAATCTCATCTTTGTTCATACTTCATCCTAACCAGCTGAGCTATCAATTAAGCAACATACAAGGGAGGCAAAAGTGATACAACCAAAAGACAAGGAACAAGGTGATTATAAACTCTAGACCAAAAACCTCAAGAAGTTTATTTTTCCCCAGATTTCTTAGAGACTTTTAGACAAATGATCTCCCCTGCCCCCCCAACTTGTGCTCTGGCTTCCTCGGTTGTAAAATAACTCAATAATACCCACTGCTCCTTAAGTTAGACCACATGTCATGCTTCCCTGAGACTGGCCTCAGCACAGTTGTCTCTTCATCCCCACTTGCCATTAAAAAGCAAATGTATGTCATATTGCCTTGGGTAGCACATGGAGTAAAAATAATTGTAATGAATAATGAGTCAGCTCAACAGTATATGAAAACCAGAAGAAGTGAATTGATGAATAGAATATGATATTAGAATGCCAGCAATAGGGACTGACCCTTTAGACAGACAAACTGAAAAAGATGTTCTGATCTGACCCCTGAAGGACAGTCAGCTGGCGGGTGAAGCACAGTCACTGAGAGGGCCAACAACTCCCCTGATGCCAGGGGACCAGGCAGCATTTCCAGGAGCTCAAGCCACTGCTACTTTCTTCTCATCTTCCCAGCAAAAGCTCAGAAAGTGCAAGGGCACCCCACAGGCCACTGAGCACATTCCCAGTCGGCCTCCAGGGAAATTTGATGCTGAAAAATGGACCTTTTCCAAAATAGTGGTTCAAGCCAGATGAGGAATTACAGAGAAGACAGCCTTCCATGGAAAATACCCTGCCTCCAAATCCCCAATGTCTTCATTAGGGAACGGAAAACACAGGCACACCAGCTGGTCTCAACTGCTTTGAAGCACTGTGGTACAGTAGAAGGAGCAATGCTGTAGGGCTGGCAACAAGAGACTAGCCTTCTAGTCCCCAGCTCTGCCAAGTTTTAGCTGGGTGACCTTGGCAAACATACTTAACTTCTCTGGGCCTCCCTTTCCTCATTTGTTAAATGAGGTTTGACTAGACAATGGTGTCTCCTGGTTCTGAGATCCTATCTTTTATCTTTAGATTAGCATCTTACATTTAAAGAAAATTAAAGCAGATTCTTGGGTGTTGTGTTTCTCAGAGATCCTGTTATTCCAGTGATCATGCCTCTCACCTTTTCAGTATTCTTCAGTGGTTTCCCTTCCTCTACAAGATTAAACCTAAATTCTTCAGCATGGCATTCAAGGTTCTTTGTGATCAGCCCATGGCTATCTATTCAGCCACACTCTCTTTACTGTCACCAATCACGTATTTTATACCCTGGCAATACTGGACTCTTTGTACTCGCCCATAATACTCTTACTGCAATATCAAATATTTATTGAGCATGTACTCTGTGTTAGACATTCACACCAGTAAGCCTTTGTACAGACTGTTCACTTCACTTGGACTGCCTTGTATGAATTAGGGTAGAGCTCGCTGCTGTAACAAACAAGCTGTAAAAATATCAGTAGATTAATGCAATAGATTATTCCTTAGTCATGTAACAGTTCAGTACGGCAAGCAGCCTTCTACCCAGGTCCTTCTATTTCGCAGCTCTGCCATCCTCTAAGCCTCAGAGTCCTTTACTTCCAGAGCTAACAGCTGGAAAAGAAAAGGAAGAAAAGGCACACCTACTTCTTAACCTAACCCCGGATACGATGCACATCATTTCTGCTCACCTCTCATTAATGAAAACTGGTCACCTGGCCCCACCTAGATGTATAAGGGATTAGACATTGGTTGGGCCTCTTCCCAGGTAAATTTCATACTGTAGAAGGAGAGCACAAGTCTTTGATTGTCAACTGGTCTCATGCCCTTCTTTTGACTTGTCTACCTAGCAAAGGCTTATTCACCTTTCAAACCTCAGTCCAAATGCTACTTGCTTTGTGACGTCTTTGCTGACCCACATCGGCAGATTTAGGTCCTCCTTTCCTATGCCTCACTGCACTTTTCACATTTCTCCATTATGACAATTATGACAATGTACTGTATGGGTTGCATGCCAGTCTACTCAACGGGACTATGACCCTCGAGGGCAGGAATCTTGTCTTTTCATTTTTGTGTTTGGAAAGCTTAGCATAGTGCCTGGTAAATAGTAGTTTTACAATGATATTTAATGAATATTATCAATGAATGAAAGAGTTACTGAATGATTACCCTAAGTAAAAGAAGCTGGTTTTTACAGAGGAAGAAAGACCTCAGTTAAAAAAAAAAAAAAAACTATTGGTGATTAAAGATTATCCAGAATGCTAAAAAGAAAATAAGCTTCCCAGTGGCGCAGGTGGTTAAAAGTGCGTGCGCTCTGCTGCGGCAGCCCAGGGTTCGCCGGTTCAGATCCCGGGCACGCACTGGCGCACTGCTTGGTAAGCCATGCTGTGGTGGCATCCCATATAAAGTGGAGGAAGATGGGCACGGATGTTAGCCCAGGGCCAGTATCCCTCGGCAAAAAAAAGAGGAGGATTGGCAGATGTTAACGCAGGGCTGATATCCTCACCAAAAAAAAAAAAAAAAAAGGAAATAAGCTTCCCATATAAATGTTACAATTATAATTAATATTTTGCATTGTTATTTATTTAGAATCTGTTTCTCCCATAAGCTCCATAAGGGTAGGGACCTTATAAGTATTGTTCTTTGCTCTGACTCCATCATCTAGCACACTGGCTGACACATCATAGGTACTCAATAAATATTTCAGAATGAATGAATGGGTAAAGAAATAAATGAAGACTACACCCTTAATCCCATGAGCCATATAATAAATTCATGGCTTGGATTATAAGAGGAAAGTGTGGATGGGGCAGTAAAAACTTACTACCACAACTAGAAAAACAGAACAGAGTTCACATCAGGACCTCCCCATCACTTCCTTGCACAGTCCATGTCATCATCTCCCTTATATAGGAAGAACAAACGTTAGAGGAAGCTAAAACTCAATGGGAATAGTAGCCTGTGAGTAAATGAGGACAAATGGATGTCTCTAAAATGGTTGCACTATCAAATAGCCTTTGTAAATTGGTTAATGAGAGAAGCAGGAAGCAAGAGTGCAGACAATTACAGAGTTGTGACAACTGTGAAAAATACATTGATTGAGAAAAGAGAAAAACATGTTTTTCATAGTTTTTAGAGAGATATGGAGACAGTTCTTTAAATGTTTATAACACATTTATTCTCCTTATAGGTCCCATGTGACAAAGTTTGGTTTGGATATTACATACGGCTTCTGCTGGATTACTTGCCAGCCTTTGTCATGGGAACCATCTGACGAGAAGGGCAATGTGCAAGTGCATGGGCGACTTCCAATCAGAACCTCTGCATGGGCTTGGTCCAGGTGTCTGGAAACTCTGGGAAGTCCTAAATATAAACAAGTTCACAGTGTGGACTGATGTGTGGTGGTAACTAGGTTGATGCTGATGTCAAGAGATGGACTTTTTCTAAAAACTGACTGAGACGCTAATGGTAGGTCTAGGCATTAAGTGACCTGAAAATAGGACAGTACATTTATTTTTCACACCTTTGATGATACACAAGAACAGAACTATTGCCCTACCCTGAGGAGCTGTCTGTCTCCCTTTATGCATAGCAGAAACTGCTATGAGCTAGGCACACAGCTAGCCTATAATTCCTAGCCTCTCTTGAAGATCAGCAGAATCTGGTGACTGAGTTTTGGCCAGTAGAATGTGGATGGAAGTGATGGGTGCCAGTTCCAGGTCTGGCCTATAAAAAGCATGTGCAGTGCTAGGTAGGCTCTTTTCCCACCCACTGGCTGAATAGAGACGATTCTGAGAACCTAGAGGAAGACAGAGCCATAAGTTGGAAGAAGCCTATGTCCTTGAATTACCGCATAGGGTTGACCACCACATTCCACACATCTCCACCTTTACCAATCATATTGGACTGTGACAAAAACAATACATGTTTATTGGGTCAAACCATTGAGATTTTGAAGTCACTGTTTAGAACAATTAGCCTGTCTTGAATAATACAACCCTATTTCCTAACTTTCCTTCTGGTCACAAGTAGCAAGAAAGACTAGGGTGAATTTCTGGAATCTCAATGCACAGCTTCTGAGGATCAAGACAAAAGAAGGTATCAGAGACCAAGCTCAACATCAGGGAATATTGCATTTAGTAGGATTCTGGAGTTAATTTTAAAGCCTTTCCCACAGAGCTGAAGCCATGCATGCTAGCCTCTGCTTATCTAACCAGTCCCTTCTGGACATTTTCGTACTCTTGGGAGAACAGTGAATAACTATTTCCAAACTAGCTCATATGAACCCCCAACACAGCCTATTTGATTTAATATGCTTAGTCTAGTCAGATAATACCACATTTAAAACCTGTCTTGCTTTTGCTTTTGTTTTTTGCTATACATGGTGATTAAGAAGAAGGAAAAAAATAAATTAGTAAGTAATTTTGTTTGGAGATATATTTTTTAAATGATTATACAAGGTTTGGTTGAGCACAGTACTAATGGATCATTATGGGGCAGCCAAGCACTGTGGCAAAAATGAGTCTTTGGGTGCTTGCCTGAAGATGTTATTGGGAAACTTTTGTTTACTTACCAGACTTTGAAAATTAAATCCTCCTTCAAGTAGCCTCCGGGTGTTAAGGACAATAAATAAAGATGTGCTGATTGAAAACATTTAAAAAACAACTTGTTACAGCCTTTAAAATAACAAGGGATAAATTCAGCTTAAAATAGAATATTCCAAATTCGGTTAGCTTGCCCAACAGAAACACCAAGCTTAAAAGCTGGATTCTATGTTCTCTAAAGATGCTCCACCAAATGAAATCTAGCGGGGGCCTAGCACAAGGGCTCTAGAAAATGCTAGATAGCTTCTGGCTGTTAGTTGTAAACCTGAGCCTAGTATGGAAAGGGGGCAATTGATCTCTCTATCTTGGGAGTGCCTAGAGCAAGGGATGAACTCAAAGATAGTCAGGGCCCAGGGGGACGAGGAGGTAAGAGACTTAGGAGAAAGTCTCTTTTCTTAGAAGAGTCCTTGTGGGGCTGAAATAGAAGGAGCTGACGGGACAGCACTTTTCAGAGAAATAAATTCTATTGCCTCATTTTTAAGGGGTGCAAACTAAGCTATGATGATCCTTTAAATTTCCTCATCTCTTCCACAAACTTCATCTTCCATCCCTTTTCCCAAGATACTCCATTCCTTTTTCTTCCCTAAAATCCAAGTCTTCATAAACAGCTAGGTAGCCAGGAACAGTCTTGGTACTTGAAGCTCATCACCATAGCTGTGTCAAAATCACACAGGAATTAATCAGAGGAACAGGTGGGCTTGAGGAAATGCTGCTAAGGTATGGTTAGGGAACTGAATATCCCCTTCAAGATAGGATCCATTCCTCAACATAAAGGATGTGTGACTTCCTTGTACATCTCCTCAGGGGATGAGCCCTCAGGACTTGACAGGAGTTCTTAAGGGGGCCTGGTGTGCCCATGTAGTGCTATGTTCTATGAGTGCTTCCCAATCTCTGCTCTTAACGATCAAATTCATTCTTTCTTCAAGAGCTGTATGCTTTGAAGAATTTTTATCTACTAAATAGATTACATTTGTAAAGAAAAGATATTATTTATTAGGTACCAGGTATTATATTAATGAGTACTTTACACACATTATCTAAAATCCTCACAGTAGTCTGAAAAATAGAAATTATTGGCCCCATTTTACAGATGAGTAAACTGAGGTTCAGAGATGTTAAGTAAATTGCCCAAGTCTTATTGCTAAAAATTAAATTCTGGTTAACTTCACCTCCACACCCACATTCTTTCCTGTATCCTCTCTCTACCCTATAGACAACACACACAACCAAACAGAACTTTTCTTAGTAAGAAGATACAATCTTCACAATAAGTTGGTGTGGCATAATCTCCCCCACCTTCCAGCCCCCATGTCCCCGAAAAAGGAAAGAAGCTTTCCATTATTTTAGTCAACCTGTTCAGCCTTTATTGTGGGTAAATATACAATATCTTGTAGGCTTTTTTGAAGTCCTGGGCACGATTCAAGTAATTCCATTATTATCCTTATGGAACTTCGAGAGCCTGGAGAACCCAGACTGGAGTTGGGCAGAGGGGAGTTCAGAGCACAGACCCAGGCACAGACCTCCTCCTCTGGGATCCTCCCACTCCTTTGATTGAGTATTCAGTTTTGCTTGAGTATTGAGTATTCAGTGACATACCATGGGCTGATATGAGGCAGGGAATCCTGTAGGAACACGAAATTTGATGGTAGAAATAGGGGGAAGTCATAGGAGCATGCCAGGATAATGAGTGAAAAGAAAGTAAGAAAAAAGAAGAATGAGTGTGGAGGGAGAGGGATGAGGAGAGAGGTAGAAAAAGAAGAAGGAAGGGAGAGAAAAGAAGATAAGAAAGGGTGTATATAAAGAGGAACAAGAAAAGAAGAGAAAAGGAAAAGGATGGATGACCCTTTACACTATTTGATCTTTAAACTACTGGTAGGGTCTTTGTCTCCAAATGTAGTAACCCCCAATGGAGGCGATAGGCGTGTGTTGCTATGTCTGCTAGCTGTGCTATTGTTGAAGAACTATTTCCTCAAACGGACCCTCGCCGCCTCCCCTACCCAACTGGAAACTGTGAAGCCAGATTCTTTAAAAAATACAGAATAAATGGAGAAAAAAGATGTTACTAATTCCGAAGGTATAAAATGGAAATTGTTAGTTTTGTATCCTAAGGTTAAGTTCTGTCCTGCTATGCAGAAAATTCACAACTCCCCTATGTTTGTGCTAGCTGAAAAACAAAATAACAAAACAAACACAAAAAACGAACAAGCAGTAATAACTAAAAACTCCCTCTGGGTATCCAGAAATAACAGGGCAACCTTGAGCAGAGTTTAACTGACTTGGGTATTTAATTGTTGTAAAATAAAAGTGTTTATTTGGAGATTAAAAATAACTCATTTTCCTTAGAAACTCAGATTCTTAGTTTTAATAATGAAATCCTTTAATCTAGTTGCTTATATTTTCAGTGGATCAGTTATTTAGTTTACAGTAGCTAAAAGACGAGAGGTAAACATCAAACAAAGAGAACAGATGCATACTTTTTCCTTACTCTAAAATTTAAACAGTACTCAAGAAACATCTAAAGATCTGTCTATTCAGCATCCAAAGAAAATGCTCTTTCTTACTTTTTTATTCTAGAGTCTAAAGTGGTTTTGGTGGGAGGGAGGAGTTGAAGGTGGAGGGGAAGTTATTTTTAAATGCCATAAAAGATTCTTCTGTATCTGAATTCCCAAAGTGTTCTGACTATCTTTAATAAGTGTTAGCAAAAAGATCTATTTATCCATGGTTAAATTCTGGCTAATGACCAATTTCAGAGTACCTTCTTCTGGGCCCAGAGAAAAAGAAAAATATGTTAGACTTAATATTCCAGAAATTTCTGCCCTAATTGACCACCATCAGATATAAATTTGAACTCCTGCGTCTACTCAGTCATAAAGAGGATAAAGCCTGGTCTTAATCCTCTTATCCTTTACACAAGATAAAGACTGTATCCTAGGTACCAGGCAACTCCTCAGAGCCCCTTTTTCTAAACATTCGAAGGAGGGATAATCATTTTAAAGCAGTGCAAGTAGTCAAGTCCCCATTTTTAAAACCATTTTTTAACAGGCTGTCAGTGATCAATAGTAGCCTTATCGATACTGGGACATCCAGACATTATATACAGCCTAATACGATGCAGTAGGAAGTACACAGCATTATCTATGAAGAATTCTTACCAAAATGTTTCACCTGATTCTTATCAAGCCTTTATATCTAAATTTCAGCTTACAAGAAATACAGATGACAGAAGAACAAGTTTAACAACACCATAAGAAAACAATCAGACAAATCGCAACACAAACTATGATTAGAGTTCTGAATTGGAAATGTGAGTCACCCTGAGGCATGATGCTCTCTGGAAGGCCAAACTTTCCAGGGGTAAGCAGGTGGGTAGCACAGGATGAGGGTTGGTGGTCATAGTTATGGTCTAACAGAGGTGTTACATATACAAAAGCAGTCAAATAAAGTTCAAAAAGGTGAAGAAAAAGTTTCAACCCAGAACGAGAGTGCAGGAAGTCTGCACAGAGACTCATTGCTCTCAGCTACCCGCACATCCTCCCTGTGGGTTTGGGCTGCTTAATCGCACTGACAAGTCAGACTGTTTCAGTTCTGGGAGCTAAACGGAGAGAAGGACTGTCGTCACCAAAGGCACCCTGTAGATCATTTCCCTTTTACAAATCAACGCACCAGAAAGCACCAGGATATATCTCTTCTAGATCATTATGAAGTTCATCTCCACTTATTCTTCCTGGTGAATAGAACTTTAGTGTACCCTGACTAGAAGCGTGCTCAGAAGAGAAGGGAAGACGACTTTGAAAAAAATAACCACACGAGGCACAAATAAAGTAAAGTTCTGGGAATGTAAACGGATGGCTCTCCCTGCCCCAAATATCTGATAACATCTGCAAAGCACTTCATTTACACAACACTTGCAACCTTGCTCTAAAACAGAAATCGCTTTAATAATTCTGCAATTTCCTTCCGGGTTAAAATATTACTCGGAAATCTTGAAATGAGCAGCTTCCTCTAATGGGTCTTTGATTTGCAAGGAACTGTAAAGTATTCTTACTCGCCAAGGCATTCTGCTCAGGTTTGGTTTGACCCTGTCATCTCCTCTACCTGCATCTCTTTATTTCTGTCAGGAATCTTCCTCCAACAAAAGAGCATCTAGTAGAGGCACATCGACCTTCTCTCTATCCTCTCCTTCCTATTCTGCAAGAAGAGACAGTACTATCTGATTGCAGGCACAAGGCCACATTTACAGTGAGTAGGGTCACTGGGCCTCCCCTGCCCTTTCCTCCCCTTCCCTCCCCTCTTCCCTTCCCTCTCTTTTCTTCTGTTTCCTCCTTCTAGGTGGCCTCAGTGTTAGGAGGGCATTTCTCCCTCATGCCATGAATTTCAGCCATTTGGCTCTCCTCTACTCTCCCAAATGCTCTTAATAGCTCTTATCATCACATCCAGTGCAGGGTGATAAAATTGCAAGATTCAGGTTTGGGCTTACAGCAAGGAAAAATGCCCCCTAAATCTATCTTGGCTATGAGATCTAGGCCAGTTTACCAGAGAGCTCTGTATTAGCATTTTAGGAGCAACCTGATTAACGAAATGTTACATTACTATTGAATCTGTACTATTAGGGGTAAGGGTGGTACCTTGCTAAGCCTGGGTTTAGGCATTCTTAGGTCCCTTGGCCTAATAGTACCTCATCTGTCTATCTGTCTGTCTGTCTATATCTATCTATCTATCTATCTATCTATCTATCTATCTATCTATCTATCTATCAACAGCTTTCTTGAGATATACATCACGTACCATACAATTCACCCATTTAAAGTATACAGCTCAGTATTTTTTAGTGTGTTCACAGAATTGTGCAAACATAACCACAATCAATTTTGGAATTTTTATCACCCTCAAATAGAAACCTTGTACACATTAGCAGTCACTCCCCATTTCCTCCTAACCTCCTCCTTCAAATCTCAGCATTAGACAATTGCTACTCTATTTTCTGTCTCTATAGATTTGCTTTCCCGAACATTTCGTATAAATGGAATCAGTCTTTTGTGACTGGCTTCTTTAGTGTAGCAGAATGTTTTTAAGGTTTATCCATGTTGTAGTACTTCATTTCAAGATAAAATCCATTGTATGGATATATCATGTTTTATTCAACCATTCATTAGCTGATAGACATTTGGGTTGTTTCTAATTTTAGGCTATTGTGAATACTTCTGTTATGACCATTCAAGTACAGTTTTTGTGTGGACATATGTTTTCATTTCTTTTGGTTGTATATCTAAGAGTAGAATTGCTGGGTTATTTGTAACTCTATGTTTAATCTTTTGAGGAATGGTAGAACAGATTTCCAAAGTAGTATATCATTTTACATTCCCACCAGCAATGTGTGAAGATTCCATTTCTCCACATCCTCACCAACTGTCTCTTTGTCTTTCATGCCTCCTTGGGTGTATGAAGAGGTATCTAATTTTGGTTTTGATTTGCATTTCCCTGATGGCTAATGATGTTGAGCATCTTTTCATATGCTTATTGGCCTTTTGTACATCTTCCTTGAAGGAATGTCTATTCAAATTCTTTGTCCATTTTAAAATTGGGTTATTTGCCTTTTTATTATTGAGTTATGAGTTCTTCATATATTCTAGATACAAGTTTCTTATCAGATATAGGATTTGCAAATATTTTCTCCCATTCTGTAGATTGTCTTTTCACTTTCTTAGTGATATCCTTTGAAGCATGAAAGTTTAAATTTTGACGAATTTTAACAGTTTCACCTCATACTTAGGTCAATGGTCCATCTTGACTTAATTTTTGTGTATGGTGTGAGGAAGCAGTCTATTTTTATTGTTTTTCATGTGGATATCTAATTGACCCAGCACCATTTGTTGAAAAGACTGTTCTTTTCCCCATTGAATTGTCTTGGCACCCTTGTCAATAATCAATCGACCATAAATGTGAGGATTTATTTCTATACTCTCTATTCCCTTCTACTGCTTTATACATATATCCTTATGCCAGTATCTCACTATCTTGATTATTGTCCTCTAACTTTGTTTTTTTTTCAAGATTTTTGGGGCTACTTTGAGTTGCATTTCCATACGAATTTTAGGATCAGCTTGTCAATTTCTGCAAAAAACATAAAACAACCCAGCTGGCATTTTGATAGGAATTGTGTTCAATCTGTAAATCAATTTGGTAGCATTGGCGTCTTAACAATATTAAGTCTTCTGATTCATAAATGTGGAATGTCTTTCCATTTCTTGTCTTCTATAATTTCTTTCAACAATGATTTGTAGTTTTCAGAGTAAAAGTTTTGCACTCCTTTTATTAAATTTATTCCGAAGTATTTTATTCTTTGTGATACTATTTAAATGGAATTGTTTTCTTTTTTTTTTTAAAGATTTTATTTATTTATTTATTTCCCCCCCAAAGCCCCAGTAGGTAGTTGTATGTCATAGGTGCACATCCTTCTAGTTGCTGTATGTGGGACGCGGCCTCAGCATGGCCGGAGAAGCAGTGCGTCGGTGCGCGCCCGGGATCCGAACCCGGGCGCCAGCAGCAGAGCGCGCGCACTTAATCGCTAAGCCACGGGGTCGGCCCTGGAATTGTTTTCTTAGTTTTGGGGGGAGATTGTTCATAGCTAGTGAATAGAGATAGAATTGATTTTTTTATATTGATCTTGTACCCTGCAACCTTGTTGAACTTTTTTATTAGTCCTAATAGTTTTTTAGTGGATTCTTTAGGATTTTTATATACAAGATCACGTCATCTACAAATAGATATGTTCTTCTTCTTTTCCAATCTGGATGGCTTTTATTTCAATTTCTTGCCTAATTACCCTGGATAGAATCTTTAGTATAATGTTGAATCGAAGTGGCAAGAGCTGACATCCCTGTCTTGTTCTTGATCTTATGGGGAAAGCATTTAGTCTTTCACCGTTAAGTGTGATGTTAGCTACAAGTTTTTTATAGATGCCCTTTATTATGTTAAGGAAGTTCTGTTCTAGTCCCAGTTTGTTGAGTGTTTTAATCATGAACAGATGTTGATTTTTTCAGATGCTTTTTTCCTGCATCTACTGAGATGATCATGTGGTTTTTGTCCTTTATTCTATTGATATGATGTATTACATTAATTGGTTTTGGAATGTAAAACCAACCTTGTATCCCTGGGTTAATTCTCATTTGGTCGTTATATATAGTCATATTTTTCAATTTTTAAAAATTGTAGTAAAATACACATAACATAAAATTTATTATCTTCAACATTTTTAAGTCTATAGCTAAGTGGTATTAAATATATTCATAATGTTGTACAACCATCATCACCATCCATCTCCATAACTCTTTTCATCTTGTAAAATTGAAATTCTCTACCCATTAAACAATAAACTACCCCCCTGCCCCAGGCAACCACCATTCTACTTTTTGTCTCTATGATTTTGACTTTTCTAGAGACTTCCCTCATATAAGTAGAATCATACAGTATTTGCTTTTTTGTTACTGTTTTATTTCATTTAGCATAATATCCTTAAGGTTCATCCATGTTGTGGCATATTGCAGAATTTCCTTCTTTTTTAAGGCTGGGTGATATTCCGTTGTATGTATATACCACATTTTGCTTATCCATTCATTTGTTGATGGACGCTTGGGTTGCTTCCATGTTTCAGCTATTGTGAATAATGCTTCTATGAAGAGGGGTGTACGAATATCTCTTTGAGACCCTGCTTCAATTCTTTTGGGTATATTTGCTAGATTATGTGGTAATTATATTTTTAATTTTTTGAGGAACCTCCATACTATTTTCCACAGTGGCTGTAACATTTTACATTCCCACCATTAGGGCACAAGGGTTTCAATTTCTCCATATCCTTGCCACACTTTTTTTCTGTTTTTTTGATGATAGCCATCCTAATGGGTATGACATAGTATCTCATTGTAGTTTTAATTTGCATTTTCCTAATGATTAGGGATTTTGAGCATCTTTTCCTGTGCTTACTGGCCATTTGTATATCTTCTTTGGAGAAACATCTATTCAAGTCTTTGCCCATTTTTGAATCAGATTGTTTCTTTTTCTGTTGTTAAGTTTTAGGATTTCTCTATATACTCTATATATTAATCCTTTATCAGATATATGATTTGAAAATATTTTCTCCCATTCTGTGTGTTGTCTTTTTACTTTATTGATAGTGACTTTTGATATACAAAAACTTTAAATTTTCATGAAATTCAATTTTTCTATTTTTTCTTTTGTTACCTATGCCTTTGGTTTCACATCCAAGAAATCATTGCCAAATCCAATGTTGTGAAGCTTTTGTCCTATGTTTTCTTCTAAGAGTGTATAGTCATTTTTATATGTTGCTAAATTCAGTTTGCTCATATAATGTTGAGAATTTTTTGCATCTACATTCATAAGAGATATTATTCTGTACTTTTCTTGTGATGTCTGGCTTTGGTATGGAGGTAATACTGGCCTTAAAGGATCAGTTGGGAAGTGTTCCTTTCTCTTCTATTTTTCGAAAAGTTTGCAAAGAATTTGTATAAATTCTTTAAATTTTGGTAAAATTTAACAGTGAAATCATCTGGGCCTGGGCTTTTCTTTGTGGGAAGTTTTAAATTACTAATTCAATCACTTTATTTGTTATAGTTTTATTATGATTTTCTATTCTTCTTGAGTCAGTATTGGTAGTTTTTGCCTTTCAAGGAATTGATCTATTTTATATAAATTATCTACATAATTTATTGGCACACAGTTTTTCACAGTATTCTCTTTTTTTAGTATAATCTTTTTCATTTTTGTTGGGTCAGTAGCAATGTCCTGTTTTGTTTCTGATTTTAGGAATTTGAGTCTTCTCTCTTTTGTTTCTTGGTCAGTCTAGCTAAAGGTTTGCCAATTTTGTTGATCTTTTTAAGTAATCAACTTTTAGTTTTGTTCATTTTCTCTGTTGTTTTTCCTATCTTTTGCTTTATTAGTTTCCACTCTAATCTACTATTTTCTTCCATCTGCTTGATTTGGGTTTAGTTTGCCCTCCTTTTTCTAGTTTCTTAAAGTGGAAGGATAGGTCATTGATTTGAGATCTTTCTTTTTCTTTTCTTTTCTCTTTCTTTATTTTCTTTTTTTTTCAAATAGGCATCTAATGGCTATAAATTTCCCTCTAAGCACTGCTTTGATACATTCCATAAGTTTTGGTATGTTTTGCTTCCATTTTCATTCATCTTAAAGTATTTTCTAATTTCGCTTATAGTTTCTTCTTTGACCTATTGATTATTTAGGAGTGTATTGTTTAATATTCACATATTTGTGAATTTACCAAATTTCCTTGTCTTATTGATTGTAATTTCTTTCCATTGTGGTCAGAAGTCATGTTTTATATAATTTAAAATCTTTTAAATTTACTGGGACTTGTTTTATAACCTAGAATACAGTCAATCTGGAGAATAGTCCATATTCCTGAGAAGAATATGTATTCTGCTGTTGGTGGTTGGAGCATTTTATAGATGTTTTTTAGGTCTAGTTTGTTTATAGTTTTGTTACAAACCAAATAATATATTGTTATAATTATTACTTAATATGATTTTGTGTCTTTTTAAAAAGTTGAGAAAAGAAAGGAAAGCAAGTTATATTTAGAGTTTGTTATGTCACTCTCCTTATTTACCATTTCTGGTTCTCTTCGTTTGTTCCTGTAGATTTGAGTTACTATCTTATAACTCATTTCTTACTCTAATACAACTTTGTTCCCACCCACCTCCTTTGTGCTATCATTGTCAAATATATTCTTTTATATAATTGCTTTTTATACCATTTAAGAGAATAAAGGAAAAGAAATATGCATTGATTTACTGTCTTTTATAATTACATAATTACTTTTACCAGTGCTCTTTGTTTTTTTTGTGTGGATTTGAATTACTGACTGGGGCTACTTGTGTTCAGCCTGAAGAATTTTCTTGTTTCTTGTAACTCTGGCCAGCTAGCAATGAATTCTTTCAGATTTTGTTTATCTGAGAAGGTCTTTATTTCACTTTCATTTTTGAGAGAGAGTTTTACTGGATAAAAGATTCTTAGTTGACAGGGGTTTTCCTTCCCAGCACTTTGAATATGCCATCTGACTGCCTTCTGGCCCCCGTTGTTTCTGGTGAAAAGTCAGTTGTTAATCTTATTTGGGTTCCCTTGTATGTGATAAGTTGTTTTTTTCCTGCTGTTTTCAAGATTTTCTCTTTCAACTATGATGTGTCTGGATGTGGATCTCTTTGTGTTTATTCTACTTGGAGTTAGATGAGCTTCTTGGATGTATAGATTAATATTTTTCATCAGATTTCAGAAGTTTTCACCCATTATTTCTTCAAATATTTTTTCTGCTCCTTGCTCTCTCTCCTCTCCTTGTGGTATTCCCATTATATATATTGATGTGCTTAATGGTAGCCCATATTTCCCTGAATTTCGGTTTATATTTCTTTATTCTTCTTTCTCTCTGTTCTTGAGATCAAATAATATCTATCTGTCTATCTATCTATCTATCTATCTATCTTCAAGTTTGCTGATTCTTTCTTCTTCTAATGATATTGAGCCCCTCTAGTGAATTTTTTTCTGTTATTGTATTTTTCAAGTTCAGAATATCCATTAGGTTCTTTTTAAAAAAATAATTTCTATCTCTTTATTGATTATCTTGTGAGACGTTGTCATCATACCTTCTTTGGCTTCTTTAAGCATGGCTTCCTTTAGTTCTTTGAACATATTTATAACAGCTGCTTTGAAGTCTTTGTCTGCCAAATTGGATATTTGAGCCCTCTCACAGGGAGTTTCTGTTGACTGCTTTCTTCCTCCTGTGTATCGGTCACATCATACTTTCCTGTTTCTTTGCATGTCTCATAATTTTTTTGTTGAAAACTAGACATTTTAGATAATATATTGTAGGAAATCTGGATACTGATCCCCTCAACCCTATTGCTTATTTTAGAGCTTATGAGGTTATTGCTGTAATTTGCTTCTTTATTTCTTTAGTGACTTAGCTGGATTATTAGTAAAGTCTATTTCCCTGCAGTGTGAAACTTCTGACGTTGCTCCTCAGAAGGTGCGTGCTTGGTCATGTGCACAGTCATTCTGAGATGACAGTGATTTTAGCACACCTCTCTTTGACTGTCTCTATCCCTGATCTCTCTGTCAAGTTGTCTGTCTCTGTAGGTATGATGCCTAGTTGTTAGGCTCCATTAGTTGCTAGCTAATCACGCTATTGTTTTCAACAATGCCCTGGGACATAAATTGCTCCACAGTCTGATCCAATTAAATTTAAGCCTGACTGCAGAGGTAGATTTTGAGGCCAGTCTTTGAGATTTGTTCTGACCCCTGGAGGGCTCTTCTTAGCTGTCTTTTTTCCTGGTTCTCTCTGGTAAACTAGCTTGCCTACAGTCTAGCTTGTTGCTGTCATGGAGCTGCCAGCTTCCTCTTAATTGTTTATCACCAAAATCTCTATTGTTTTCCAGAACTCCCTTCAGCTTGAATTTCCCCATACTCTGTTCCAAATAAAGTCAGTTCCCTTGTGGAGAGCTTCAGAGCTCTTTGTTCTTATCACCTGCCTCTTCCCCTGGGCAAAATCTCTGAGGCTCTGCTCTTGAACTGGGGGCAGGGACAATGACCCACTTCTCTTGGAGTGATACCCCTGCTTAACAAGCAGGCCGCTGAGTGGGGGTAGTGGCCTCTGGTCTTCTTGGCTTTCATCTCCCTTTGTGGAACAATAACTTTAAATGGTTTTTTCAAAAATAATTTTCACCAGGTATAGTTATTTTGTTGAGGAGTGGGTCTGTGGAACTCCACACACCACCATTCTGGAAATCATCCTCTAACAGGATCATAAAAGCAGTAAACCTTTTCTTGACTGCTAACAACATGAACTTCTGCTAGAATTTGGGTTCTGATGGAAAATAAGTGCAATATGAAGACTAAATTGGAGGTGAATTTGGAGATAAACGTACTGATAGATCCCCCTTGAGCAAATGAAAACTTTATAGAGAGACTCGGACAACCATCTCCCTTGTGCATTCCAAGCGCAGAATACCAGTAGATACTGATCAAAATAAACCACTAAACCAGGTATCAGGAGACAAAGGTACTAATTCTTAGCTTTCTCCCTGGTTTTCTGGGTGACCTTGAGTAAGTCAGTCAACTTCCTCTGGGCTCTACTTCCCAGGAATAGTATATTGTGTTAAAGTCTTTGTCTCACTACTGGTCCCCAATATAGGGCATGTGGTTTAGATTGTGTTTATGATGCAATAATTTTCACTAAATCTTCCCCGTTCCTTTGCCTCCTGCCATCTCTTGTGACTGACATCATGCATCTGGGAAGTATCTGTCTGAGCTTTGAGAGTTATTGTTTCTTTGGATCTGTGAACTCCAGACTGAGCCTTGGCCTACAAGTACCATGTTCTAATCACCTTGAACTTGTTGGATGAGGAAGCAGAGTCACACAGACTTATTTCTACCCTCACTAATGTTTTAATTTGTGAAAGAAAAGGAAATAAGAAACTTGGAATTTCCAGCTCTGATCGTTTAGTCATAGTCTACTATGCTAAGTCAGAATTATGTCTTATCCTCCCCAGGTACTATCGTTTTTGGTTACTTAAAATGTCCTTGGTTCCTAGACAATTCATCTCCCAACTATCTTTGGAACAAAGTTTGCCTCCAGTAGGATCTATCAGGGCCTGTGGCCCTGACTTAATTTTTACTGACTTCTTAATAAGCACTGCCACAAGCCATTTGAATACCTTGGAGATCAAGGTTAATAAGTCCCATCAGTCATTAAGGTGGTTAAAATCAGTCTTCCTCCAGAGATTAGGTTTAACAAGCTCACCCATAGGACAAGGATTCTTGGCCGAAAAACTCCAGGTCTGAATTGAGAGCAACTGACCGAGCCAAAATCAACCCAGTTTTTTTACTTGCAGCAGCCAAGCCATCGTCCTGCCTGGTAGGCAGTTTTCACAGCGCAATAAAGTTGTTTAAAAACATGGGGCCCAATGGGGAGTTATTGCTTAATGGTTATAGTGTTTTTGTTTTGGATGATGGTAAAATTTTAGAAATAGATAGTGGCAATGGATACACAAGATTATGAATATACTTAATGCCACTGAATTGTACATTTAAAATGTAGATTTAAAAATGGCCAAAATGGTAAACTTCACGTTATGTATATTTTACTGCACACACACGCAAAAAAAAAAAAAAAAAACCACTTGGGGCCCCACTGCTGCTGGCTCTCTGTCCAGAATGTTCCTCAGACTGTTTAATAATGCCATCTTATCTGGGGCTTTGCCAGCACCTGAGATTCCCAAAGAGCTCCAAAGTTTTCCTGAGTATTACTGCCATCAGCATGGCAAATGAAAAAAAAATTTTTTAACTTCCCATATCTCTGCCTGTTTCTCCAGGAACCTGGAAATAATATGTAGCTACTTAGAGTCCAGGGATGCAGAAGGGCTTAAGATGGGTGTACGTACATTTGGAGTTAGCCTGAGTTGGCATCCACTTTTGTGTGCCCTCATTAAGTAGTACCTGAAATAACTAGCAGGATCATTAAGTGGCTTACTGTAATCCTTCTAAATTGTTAGACTTAATCTAGAATTATGACGGTACAACCCCAATTAACTGCCAATAGTTTTGAACATCCTTTTCTGATTGACTATGTCTTTTTCCTGTTTATCTGTTAGCCTGCCACAGCCTTGTGACCCAAGGCTCTGGAATGGCTCAGCCCTCCTACTCACTCCCTCCTGCGCACACCACATCTCCATGGAAACAGCTTGTCAGGCCCTGCTTGGCTGCAGGTTCTGAAGACCTCTCGTCTGCAGCCTCAGTCCTGCACAGATTCAGACTTAATTCAGGCTTCTTAGTAAAAGCTTATGTTACGAGCCCCATCCTCTCTAGCTGATGGGGTCTGGAATTGTCCTTCAGCCTCCTTTGGGGTATACCTGGGGAGTCCCCAGCACTACTGAGTTACCCTGTCCTTCCATCAGTGATATTCAGGCCAATGGCAGGGTTTCTGCCCTAGGTTCCTGCTTCAACCTGAATTCATCATCTGCTTCCAGAAAGCCTTCTCCTCCCATCATCTTCCCCTACCCACAAAGCTGAGAGCCATTCTGAGCTCTTCAGGCCCCACCTGTGGTTGATCACCAAGGACAATTGGGGCAACCACCTTCGTATCTCTCAAACTCATCTTTCCCTGCATCCCTATTACCTCTGCTATAGTTCAGGCCCACATCGTTTCCCTCTTCAATTACTGCAAGACCCTCCAATGTGGTCCTCCTACTTCCATGCTTGCTTTCCTTTCATCCAATGTCCACATTACAACTTGTGAGAAAACTTCTAAAAAAGCAGACCTGACATGTCCTTCCCCCACAGAAAGTCAGTCAGCATTTCCCATTGCCCTCAGGGTTGATTTCAGACCTGTGCACATGACACATAAGATTACACCTTTATAATCTGATCCTTGGTCACCTCTCTAGGATTATCTCCTGCCACTTCCCCTGCATTTTCTGATCTCGGCCACACTGACCACTTTACTTTTCCAGTAAGCCGCCTGTTCTCTCTTGCCACTGTGACCTTGCATTGCTGCCTCCTCCACCTGCAGGGTCCTTCCTCCCCTCCTTCTGTGTAAGCCTTTCACGTGTTCTTGGGGAAGCTTTCCCAACTCCCGAATCTTAAGAGCCTCCTCTGAGTTCTAGAGCTCCTATGTTTACTCCCTTTATGCCTTTCTGCTGAACTGTCAACTCTCCAAGGGGGGTGTGTGCCAACTCTAGCTCAGTGCCTAGCATATTCACTCAAATGTCTGTTGTATAAGTGAAAGAATGAAGAAGAATAAGCCTCTGGAATAAAAATGTCACCATATGCTGATTATAAGTACATCCTTTTCCAGAGTCTTCTGTTGTCAGACACCATTTATCCACCACATTTGACCAGCTATGAGTTTGCTACACTGCCAGGACACCACGACTTGGACTGCTGGCCATTGTCCTTAGGGGCACTTCTAAAAATGGGTCAGTTGCCCCAGCTCGGCTCTGGCTAGTTCTGGTTGCTGCCTTTTTGTTAGTCACTGGGGAGGTCCCGCCTGGCCTTGTGGCTGAACCCATGTGGCCTCTGTCAGCAGCTGGAGAGCCATTCCTAAGAGCTGAGATAGTGAGTCTGCCCTCCTCTCATGGCCTAGGGAAGATTCCTTTCTCATTGATTAAATAGTGTCACCCACACCATGTTTTTCTTAGTGGAATTCAAGATTTGGAATCATTGTAAGAGGAGAAAATGGCAGATAATCTCAGGAATAGACAAGATCTGTCATGTTTCTCCAGGAGAAGTATTTAGGGATGGAGGGAGTGAGGGAAATGGTAAGAGATTTGTGTTCATAGATAAAGAAATAAATCAAAGGAGGAGTTGAATGTATATGGATCCTTTTCCTCAGAGATTTCAATGGATTATCTGGGAAAGAAGCCAGAAAAAGAGAGACCTCTCACCAGAGGTGAGTGCCAGCCCATGTGGGTATAGTGTTTAAGAGCATTCAGCCCTCAACCCTGTTCCATTCACTTTTTCCTAAATCAACACACCTCTCATCTTCCTGAATGAGAAACCAACCAACTTTTTGCTGTGGACCTAGATAAGATGAAAACAGAATGGATTTTGCCTCAAACTGAGTTCCCTTGCTACCAGTTTAAGGCTTACATAGACGGGAAGGAGTAAGGACTCAAGGAAGAGGAGGCAACAAAGCAAAGGCACATTCTCACTTTCTTCCCTGCAGTAAGAAAGCAAAAGATCCATTAGATGAGAAAACGTATGTGAAAGCACTTAGCACAGTGCTTGGCAAATGGATGGAATTCAATAATATTGACTTTTTTTGTTTTATCTATGCTCAGTGTAGGGACCCATAAGACAGCTTTGTGTGTTGGAAGAATAACAGGGGGACTGGTGGGAGTGGCAGAGTATTCTCTGATGATAGTAAAATTTTGCCATTAGAGATTCTTTCCTTTGACTCATCAAAAACCAAATACCAATTGGAGGCAAAACACATTGTCTTCAGACATTTGAATTTCACTATTAATGGTTGATTATAACTCCCCCCTTTTTTTCCACAGGCAGTAGTGGAGAGAAAAAGGCATTAAACATCATCATCATCGATGGGATTTTCTATTTCTCAAAGCTAAACAAAAACCTATTAGTTTAAATTGGAATACTATTACTTTTATAACTTCTACTATATAAATAGATAGTTTTAACAAGTGTAAGGTTCTAGTAGAGATGAGACAGCAAATGTAGAAACCAGGGAACAACCACGTGATTTGCCTGAGTACTGAGGCAGTTTCTTAGTTGGACATGTTAGGAGTGTCATATCTTATCTGTTGACAACTTATAAAGTGGTAGTTGGGAGGCACAAGGAGAATGGAAATCATAAGCACTTTTATGAATACAAAGTTCTTAATAGGCAGCCTCTAGCTCTACTTTATTTATTTTAATACTACCAAAACCTGGAACAGTACTCACAGTACTTGTAAGTGCTCAACAAATGTTTGTTTAACCAAAACAAAACTAAAAAAAAACCAAAATAAAACAAAACAAAAAACTGGTACTTGTTAACACCAGTGAGCTACATCCCACACTAGGTTCAATAATGCTATCAGATTAATAGAAGCTCTGAAAACAAAGTACCCACGTCTGTATTAGTACAGTGCTACCCTACATGTACTTTCTTTTTAACGCCCAGCAGTTTTCTGAAATATGCAGTCTTTACTGCCCCCATTTACAGGTAAAGCAACCATGTCACGACAGGTCAAGGGGCTTGCTCAGATTAGCCAGAAAATTAACGTTAGCCTAGGGCATAAGATTCCTAACTCCAAAATGAAAAGACTAAAAAATAAACTTTACTGAGGGAAAAGAGATTCCACTTAATATTTTAATAAATAGCTATTACAACTCAGTAATTAAAAGACAGACCAACAGAAAAATGGGCAAAGGATACAAACTAACAAATCATAAAAAGAGATCTCTGTAGCAGTCAAAGAAAGGCTCTGCCTAAAATGCAAGTTCAGAGCTCTCTGGTAAGATGGCCTAGACTAAACCTCCTAGCTGAGTCTGAAGATAAATGGGCCTTCTTCCTTGCCCTAATCCCAAACCTGAATCCCGCAATTTTAACTCCCTCCACTGTGAGTGAAGATATGAGAAAGCCAAGAGCACTGGGAAGAATAGGGTCTCACGGCATTGTCTGGGCCTCACGGATAAACATCAGCAGCTGAAGAGGAGGAATGCATAAGGTAGCATCACAGAGCCTGTGGGCCTTCTGATGTTCCTCGGGATGTAGTGAAGCCTTGTCTGGCTCTGTGCAGAGCCCCTATAGTCTTGCTACTCAGAGTGTGGTTTGCAGGCAGCAGTGTGGACATCTCCAGGGAGCTTACAGAAATGCAGAACCTCGAGCCCCACTCCAGGCCTCTTGAACCAGAATCAGCATTTTAGCAAGCTTCCCAGGTGATGTGCATGCACAGTGGAGCTTGAGAAACACTGCTCTAGGGGGTCTGGCTCAGGGTTTGCTCATTGGAGGAGCTCAGTAAATGTCTGCTGATTGAATGAAAGACTGGACACGACGATCTCTGGGGTCCCTTTCAAAGTAAATCATCGGGCTTACTGAAAACTAGTCACTATTCAGCTGAGTAAAGTATCAACCGCTTTACAAAGGGCTGTAAGTAAGATTAATGAATTAATAACAGTGTTTGGTATTGATATTTTCTACAGTGAATTTAGGGTTTCTTATAAATATCATTTCACTAGGCTTTGTTATAGGAGCAGGAGGCACCTTCAAGGTGTAAATCCTTCTCTTTTGTCCTTTTTGGTCCACCTTTCACAAAAAGGAAAACACTGGGAATGTAAAATCAAATGAGTAAAAATGAGAATAACAAATCTGAAAAGGCTGGAGAAAAAGGTGCCCACCAATGTAAGGACATTGCTCTATTACCCGCCTTTCCAGAGAGTAGAATCCATAGACACTTTCACCTTGTACTGTATGGGCGTGTGTGTGAAGGGGGTGATGGTGAAGAGGGAATGAAGAGACACGGAAGAGAAAGAAGGGACCGAGAATTAAGGACCCCTGTGCTGTCCTATGAACTGACACAGGCAGAGGCACCAAATCTGGCCATTCAAGTACTTCTGAAAAAACTGTGTGCACCATCATCATCAATGTCATTATCATTTTAATTCTACTTGCTGTCTGCCAATCTCTTTACTGAGCAGACCATCTCAGTAGCAACCCAGCCCCTAGGTTCAATTGGCCACAAACCTTAGGCTGCCAGGAAGCCAGTTACAAGAAGGGAGACAAAAGGGATACAGAGGATGGAGAAGCATTCTGAGTTCCGCTAATGAGTGAGGTGACTCACGGCTGACTCAGACAAGCCTGGGAGAGGGGAGGCAGTTGGGGGCAGACCTCAAAGGAGCCCTGCTGAAACATTCAAATGGGAGCTAGGAGGCCAGGGACGTGGCGTTATTTAGAGAAATGCCTGCAGCTCTGGCGTTGGAGGGAGGAGCGGATCCTGAAAACAGAGGGAGAAAATTGCCTTTCAGGCCAGAAACTGAGTTGTGAATCTGTAGCCTTCTGTACTTGTAAATGTGTGACATTCTCTAGCGACATTGCCCTGCTCTTTGGCAAATCTCAGAATATTAACTCAATAGGAATTAATTGTCATCATGGCCCTGCGGAGTAGAGGTAAATCAGGCACCACCCTCTATTTTTGTAATGATCTCAGTTAGAAAAATGAGCCTCTTTTGACTTTATTTAGTATTTTACATTTGGAGAACACTGTGATCCAATTTGTGCTTATAGATAGATTTTTTTAAAAATTTAAACATATGACTAAGTCGTCTTCTTGCATGTTAACAGCTAGTTGAGGTTTTGAGTTTGAAGATTCCAGGGTCACATGTTGTTATGAGGGTTGATAACTGCATTGTCCTACATGGGCTGTACTGAAATGATATGACTGTCCCACCGCATACTCTGTCTAGGCCCCCTCAAGAGCGTGCACTTGTGAGATGGCTGGATGTAGGTACAGACTACTCAAGTGACACAGTTTTTCTCCGTGTGCTAAATAACCCACAGAGAGATCACAGCCATGACCTCAGTCTCATTAAGACAACCCAAACCAACTGAGCTGTCTGAAAATAATTTTGGTTGATTACATATTTATGTGTGATTTGACGACTTTTGTCACAAATGTACTTCACTAGAATGGCACCATGGTGGTGAAAAAGGCTAGGATTCCTTGGCAGCTTGGCCACCTGTGAACTTTCATTGAGATGAAAAATAATTTGCTCCAAAAGCAAAAGTGTTTCAACGTTTCCTGCCCCCAACAGACAGCAACAGCAGTTGGATGTGGTTGTTTTAGCCTTGGCTAACTAGTTTTCTGTCACCAGCAGGTTTGCTGTTTTTAATTGGGGGTGTTTTGCAACATTATTAATCCCAGTGTGTCTGACAATTGCAAAAGCAATGAAAATGTTGAATATGCCATCGAGAAGAGGCTTATGATTATGATGAAAATAAAGGAGATTAACAAATTGAATATGGTAAGAAAAATCACCAGTGTTGTGTGTGGGGAAGAGATGGATCATGAGTCAATAGGGGTGATTCTGAAAGACAAAGAGAGACTCAAAACGTGTAAAAAATGCTGGCTAGGTCTAAGCACTGAATAGCAATCAGCAAGAAATGAGGAAAAGTAATCCACAAAATGGAAATAATTTGGAGTGTGCGATTATAGAACCGGCATCAACTTTGAATGCCTACAATCCAAATATTCGTTCAGGTAAGGGCTAAAAATAAGTTCAAGCATTTAAAAGCCAGGTGCGGTAAAAGTTCCCATCCTGAAACCTTTGCTGAACACCGGTGATAGGCCCACAGAGTCAAGATCTGTTAGATCTACACAACGTTAAATTCCTTATGGAAGCTGCTAAAGAGTTCTTTACGGCACTTGCCAAAGCCCGCCAAGCCTTGACCAATTTTCCATTATATAAACTGGGCTACTTTGGAAAAAGAAGTGCAGTAGAATGGATATCAGCAAAGAAATGAGAATGCTACTTAGTTTTAAAGCTTTAAAGAACCATCAAACCCCTTTTTGGTGCAAATGTGTCTTTCTAAGCTTGAATTACTCTTAGCCAGCTTTGTCTGACTAACAGTCTTTCAGAATTCACCTGTTTGTGAGATATATGAGTGTGTACATTTCTCTGTATTTGTTTTGAATCATGCTTTTTAATTTAATATTGGGTAGTGGGATTTTCCTTTTGCTTTTAGCTAATTCTTTAACATGGTTTTTTAATGGCAGCTTGGTATTCCATTTCCTTACTATGGCGTTTGATCCACCTTTTCTGAACTTATAAGAATGCTGATATTAATATAATTTGGTATAAATTGTTACGTTTCTCTGACTATTTCATTAGGATAAATTAGTATAATAAAGTTACTAGGTTATAGTGTTATGAATATGTTTAAAGTTTTAATATAGTTCCAAATTTTCCTTCAGAAAGATTTTGCCAACTGATATCCCTTTCAGAAAAATATCAGTGTTTCTATTTCCATGTATCTTTGTCAGTACTAGATATTATTTTTCTTTTATCTCTACTCATTTTGAGGAGAAAAAATATTTTTAAATGTTTATTTATTTGATTGTTATTGCGATCTCTTCCTGTGATTTTTAATGCATGTCTTTTGCCAATTTTTCTATTGAAATATTTACATTTTAATTATTGAATTGTAATAGTTCTTTACATATTAAGGAGAGTTCTCCTTCCCCCAATTTTTCATTAGCCTTTTAACTTTATTTATAGTAGCCACTATTGTTTTTCATCTCTAAAGATAATATCCATCCCAATTAATTCACATGACTGATGAGAATACTGAATAAGAAAATATTTGTGAAAATGCTATAAAACATAAAGGATTTTTATCACATACTTCCAATGTTGATGCTACCCAGAAATCAAGAGGGTTGGCCTACAAATCTAACATGAATTTGTGGATAATTAAACTCCTATTCTTGGCCTTGACAGTATCTTTCAAAACAAGAAATTAATTTAAACCTTTTGTATCACAGTTATTAGGAATGTTATGAAAATAAACAAAGATGTCAGATATAAAAGCACTCTGAGACTTTTAGATGATTACACATACAACCAAGCTGTTGCATTATTTTTCCCTTACTTTCTTTTGAAAAATCTAATTAATCCAGTACAGCCTCATTACAACAGGAAAGGCACCACATTCATGACTATTGCTACCTCAGGCTCATACGTTATACCCTGCTCACCTTCCCAAATAGTCCTTTTCTCAAGGACTATTTTTTTTCTTGAAAAAAAGGAAAAACACACAAAAGCTGTGTTAATTGATGTATGGAGTCCTGACTAAGGGGGGCAATTGGTACCTGCACAGGCTGGTTAATATTGCCAAGAATATGAAGTTCTGTCCTGAGTGCCTATTCAATGGGGAACAATGACAAACCCAAATGTGCCCAGAGGAGGGTAAAGATGGTGATAAGAGTTTTAGTAACTATAACCTAAGAAGAACAATTTAAAACATTAGACTACTTAGGAAAAGCTTTTTCCTTTTTTTTTTCTTGAAAACAAAAAGAAATCAGTCAGTGAAAAACTCTTCTCCAATAGAAAGAAATGTTTTTTAAAATTATATAGTTTTATAATTACTTAATTAACCAATATCTAAACGCATACATGGAGAAGTCTTGTTTCCAGCGATGTCTCCATCCCTCCATATGGTTTCTTGTGTATCCTTCCAGTGTTTCTTCATATATATGCAAGCAAATACAAATAAATATTATCATTATTATTCCTCTTTATATTCACGAAAGTGGCATATTATATACATTGTTCTCTACCTTGCTTTTTTTTTTTTTTTGTGAGGAAGATCAGCCCTGAGCTAACATCCATGCCCATCCTCTTCTGTTTGCTGAGGAAGACTAGCCCTGAGCTAACATCCGTGCCCATCTTCCTCCACTTTATGTGGGACGCCGCCACAGCATGGCCTGACAAGCAGTGCGTGGGTTCGAGTCAGGGATTTGAACCCGGGCCACCAGCAGTGGAGCACGCGCACTTAACCGCTACACCACCGGGCCGGCCCGTTGCTTTTTTTTTTAACTTAACAATATATCTTGAATAGGAGACCTTCAACAGGAAGACATTTAATATAAACATGAGACACGATGACGTTGGCATTAAACAGGAAAATTTGACAATTCTCTGTACTGTCACCATAATTCTAGAAGCTCAGAGTTGGATAATGTGGTAAAATATTTGCTAGTCAGCATAAAACCTGTTTCCTCTTTTTCCTGGGCACAGGACTGCATTTTAAGGCTCCCTTGCAGTAATATGTGGCCATGTGACTGAATTCTACTGGATAGAAAAAATGTGAGCAGAGCTTATGTACACCACTTCTAGGTCCAGCCCTTAAAAATATCCCCACACAATCCTCCATGTTCTTTCCCTATCTGTCAGCAGGATATCATAAGCCACTTGTTGAAGATGGCAGAATTACAAGATGGAAGGGCCTGGTTCCTTGAATTACCATTTGGAAGAGAGCCACTTACAATCAGGAATCACCCACTTTGGATGTTATATGAGTGAGAAATAAATTTCTTATCATGTCTGAGCCATGAGACAGTTTTAGGTTCGATATACAGATTTAATACAGCAGCTAGTATTGCCTTAACACAGACAACAAACTCAAAGTCCCTCCAGTCCAACTACTGGCATATGTCAGGTGCTTGATAAATGTATTTGGATGAATGAATGAATACTTGAACACCTCTGGAGATAAAGAATTAATTCACTACCCATCAGTCAGTTTAATACATTTCAATCAGCTTGAATTATTGGAAAATTACTTGTATGTAGCTAAAATCCATCACCCTTTAACTTGTACCAATTTGTGACTGCCCTTTGCAGTCACACAGAATAAGTCTGAGCCCTCTTCAAGACAGCCTTTCAATTATTTGACAATACCTCCTCCCACCCACTCCAGGATAAATCCTCTGGTCTCCAAGCTAAGTAGTCTAATGTTTTAAATTGTTCTTCTTAGGTTATAGTTACTAAAACTCTTATCACCATCTTTACCCTCCTCTGGGCACATTTGGGTTTGTCATTGTTCCCCATTGAATAGGCACTCAGGACAGAACTTCATATTCTTGGCAATATTAACCAGCCTGTGCAGGTACCAATTGCCCCCCTTAGTCAGGACTCCATACATCAATTAACACAGCTTAATGTTTTAACAATATTTGAGGTGGCCATATCACTTGTTGACTCATTTTGAGCTTGTGGTCAAGCTTCCTACCTCCTCTCTCTCCTCTCCCCCATCACCAACATACACCCTAATTTGCTATATGACCTTAACAAATAACTTCTCTGGGACTCATTTCTCATGTGAAAAATGAGGTGGTTGGACCAGACGATTTCTGAGTTGTTTTCTTTTTCGCTGTTCTAATATTCTTTGAGTCTAAAACAGGAAGTTCTGGGAGAGCGTACTTTTACATAGAATCTTTCACCCATATCGGTATAAGAGTATAAATCTGGCTGGAAACATTAAGCTCAGCAAACAACATGAAATTGTACAGGTAATTTTTCTCAGCTGTATTAAGCTTATATTCAAGACATGTGGATTGTGTGTGGTAAATTGTATGTATACATTAAGGCCAATGGACTATGTGAACTACAGTGGTCAAGGAGGGAGAAAATAAGGCACAGGCAGAAAAAACCAGTCAGAGCATGAGGGGAATCAGGGTGTGGCTTTCTTTGAAGGAACTTGCCATCACTTTTTTAGCCCAAGGGAGAGTGACCATGAAAAGAGTGGGATACATTTCACTCAGCAGAAAGCCTGGTTTGATGTCTTGTCAATTTCCTCATCTCACTTTACACACTGTCCAAACGTACAAAAAATATATACCCTCAGCCAATGGGCAAATAAATGTGTTTGCTGTCTTGGTGAATCAAACCATATCTTCATACCCCTTGGTTTTGGTCAATTTCTTATAAAGCAGACATCTTACATGATTTCAGCTGATTAATTTCTCCTGGTATTTCTAAGCCTGACAGTCCTCCATCCATGCCTGAGAGGCTGGATCCACTTCTCACCCTAGACAAAGATTCTACACATTATTATTTGACCTCTTTTGAAAAACTCACTGCCAGCTTTATAACCCGATCTGGGCACACTCCCCATTGGGGCCTGCATTTCCTGTGGATGATGCATTGGTTTCCTAGGTGACGGCGGGAAGGAATAGACCTGTTAGCTTGTGGCTTCTGACTCACTCACTGCAATGGACGTCACAGAATCGTGGCTAAACAAGTGGATGCTGATAAAAGCATGTGCTTAAGGGAGCAGTGGGGCACTGATGGTTAAAACCATGCCATTGTACCAGCTCTCCCTCTCACTAAGCAAGCCAAAAGACCGACATAAATACCATATCTGAAAAAAACAAGCAATAGATTTGAAACCTCTCTGAACTCCCAGTCACATAGAAGTGCACAGTGGAGTCCTATTTACAACTCCAATATTTTATTCCTTTCCCTGTTTAGGATTTCCTTTTTTTTCTGGAATGTGGAAGTACCAAGATTCTCTAATGAAATATCAGATGGAAACTGAAGAGGGGGAGGTGGAGACAAGCCAAAAACTCACCAAAAGCCTGTTTACAAGGTGACAGCTCCTTTTAATCTTTTGCATCTGTTCCCTGAGAGGGGAAAGTAAACTCACAGCGGACTAACCAATTATCAGAGCCTAGAATGAAAAATACATTCTGTTGAGCAGTTAATCTTCAGAAAAGCTGGATTTCATGAAGCCTAGAGACTGTCACACACACACGCACAGAGAGAGAGAGAGAGAGATTAACTTTCTAGCTATCTTTTGCTATCGACTGATCCCAGCACCGTACAAGTCAAAGAAGACTGCCTGGAATTAAAAAACACAAAAAGTTCCTTTGTCCTTCACATCTGAACTACTGAAGACTGAATGGATTCTTTAGATTCTTGAATTCCTTAAATGACTAACAAACCTAAAGGTTCCCTACTGGAGATAGTGCATCTTGTTTTCCACGGAGCCCTGAGGAATGCTTTAAATAGCATCAGCAAGCATCCGAATGAATTAGACAGCAAATGTAGGTTAGCTTTATTTAGACAGATAAAGACAAGCAGAGAAAGTTGTCTGGTTCAAGGGCAGTGCAGCCTGACATGACAGCATTTCTCAGAGGAGGGGAAATCACTTTGCAAGAGAGAGGTATTTTGGACAAAGAGCAAAGTTCCTTGGATTGCCAGGAGAGATGATGCTCAATTCCTCAGTATAGAAGAGCAGGAATTAAGAATGGCCTGCCACTCATTGAAGGAAAAAATCTATAGATTTAAAATGTAAAGCAGAACTTAGCATCCCTAAGGTCACACACACCTCCTCTTCCCTCTTTCCTGTTCCTTGGGAACACAGTCAGAAAGGACACGCTCCGCAGAACATAAGCTGGCGTAGGGAGTTTATGAGACTCCTCTGGAGTGGGACTCAAGACCCTCAGCAAGTTCTGAGTAAGGAATTATGTCCAAATGGAGAGCCCCTGGAGACGTGGAAGCCCAGAAAGCAGAGAAACTGGCAAATTTGGGGGCATTCAGTCATTAAACAAAAATGTAGATGCTTGAAAAAAGTTGCTTGGGTTTGGTTTATTTTTTTCTCCCTTTCCCTCCAACCCTTAGATTATTTTCTGCAAACAAACACCTTATGGAAGGCAGTGAGTCTAGAAAAAAATATAACTTTCTGGTTTTGTTTGTTTTTACTGTGATGTTTATGGTTTCTTCTCTTTCTGACTTTTTGCTGATTTCTCCTCAATTGGCAAAAGCCAACTGATAATTGATGTTAGCTTGCAGTCTCATTAGTAATTATTTTTCAAAAGAAAAAAATTTCAAGTAGTAAATTTATATTATTTGAATAAATTATATTTCAGATATGTAATGGTTTTGTGAGCAAACCAATTTATACCTAATACATTTTTATGTTCCTAAAGTAACACTGAATTTGGACTTGTAAAAAAAATCTTTAAAAAATATGAAAACTTACATTTGCGTAGATTTCCATTTTCCCCCAAAACTTAGATGTTTTCTTCTTTAAGGGCCCCACAACTTCTGAAAATATTATATCTTTATATATTGCCAAGACAGGTATCACAGGCGAAATATTATTACCCTGTCATGAAGCAAAATTTAAACTTCGTTTTGAATTAGGTGTTTATGCCGCTTTCTTTGTACTTATCATTCATTCATTCCTTCAGCAATTATTTACTGAGTACCTACTGAATGCAAACAGAGTGAGCAGACTTGCTTGCTCCCCTTCTTCATTACTGGGTGCTTTTCTCTCTCTAGCCAATTCCTCTTCACTCTATCCACCCCGAGCTCATTCATTAGTTACCTGGTAAACTAGCATATGGACTAACAATTTATTTAATTGAGAAGTACTGTTCTATGCTTTAACCAAAACACACAAAACTTCCCTAGTTCACTGCCCAAAACTCGATATACTTTTAACTATTTGTGAGACTGGCAAATCAGTTAATCATTTGAAGCCATTATAATTCCAAGAAGCTGATGGAAAGCCAATTCCTATGACTATATTTATAAGGAAATAGATTCAAAAGACTCATACGAGACCTGATGCCCAGCTTATTCCAGTGTTTTATTAACTTTTAATAAAACCCTCTCACCTAAAGCCAATCCTATAAATTTTTCATTTGTGTAGTTACATGAATCTAATCAAAAGGAAAACTATTCTTTTACTTCTTTTTGGTAAAGGGACTAATATTTCTACATGAACTGAAATGAAAAAAGTTAATAATATTCCTGGGATCTATATTTCTTTCTCTGACATCTTCAATCACTTCACTCTTATTAGAATATCTTTATTAAAATTTCTCAATTTGTGCTAATAATAAGGAGACCTTTTAAATGTTCTTCAGTAAGTCAATCTCAGAACTTCTTTTTAATATTTTTTAAGTGCTGGAGAAAAAAACTTGTGTATGGAGGTACAAGGCAAAGTTATTACCAATCACTGATCCAAATAAATAAGATATGATGTATGTAGCTTTAAAAAATTATAGCAGGGGCCCGCTCAGTGGCCTAGTGGTCAAGTTCATGCGCTCTACTTCGGCAGCCCAGGGTTCGAGGGTTCGGATTCTAGGCGTGGACCTACACACCACTCATCAAGCCATGCTGCGGCAGCGTCCCATGTACACAATAGAGGAAGATTGGCATGGATGTTAGCTCAGGGCCAATCTTCCTCACCCAAAAAAAAAAAAAAATTATAGCAATTTTTATTTGTGTTTTTCTGTATTCTCCATGTTTGCTGCACTAAATATTATTGTTTCAGTAATTTTAATAATACTGTAAAGAAGAAAATATTGTAATAGTATTTGACTAGGTAAAATTAGAGTCTCACTTTTTATTTTTATTTTGTGACATTTGTGGCTCTTCAGCATGACATTGGCATTCTTCCTCTTCTGATGCAACTTCCTTCTCTGTTTCATTTTGTTTTGGTTGAGGTTGTTTCAACCTCCCCCTTCTCTGAGCAGTGTTTCAGCTTGTCTGTGAGATCTCCAGCTATCACTGTTTTCTCAATATCCACTTCTGTTTTCTGAGGCAGCACCTGTAGATAAACATCTAGCCGGCCATCCAAATGGACACACCCCCACACACTCTCAAACTCACACACACACAGACACAGGTATGTACGCACATACATGCTCGACTCCTCCCCCTCCCCCTGGGAGCTCAAACCACCCCAGCTGTTTTCTGGCGTTGGCAACAAAAGCAGCAGCAGAGCTCCTAATGTCAGTTCTCTGATCAGAACCAGCACTAATAGCGTTGCTGCTGCCAAGCAAGAATTTAAGTTGCTTGGACCTAGGAGAAGACGGCTGGACAGGGTAAAGATGGTAGAGTCAGATGTTTCAGGCTATGTGTAGTGACCTGAGGGGAAGGAACAAAAGTTGGGGTTCCTCTGCCTGAAATGCTTTGCCTCCATTGTCTGTTGGCAGCCACATTTCAGGACTCAGCTCAAGTATCACCTCTTTCTGAAGCTTTTCCTGACATGCTGACTGTCCCCTCCTCTGTACCCATATCATCTTTGTTTAGTTAGATGCTTATCTTTTCCCCCAAACCCATTAGATTGATTAAAGTCATGGACCTTGGCTGATTCATCTTTTATCTTAGTACCTGGCACACAGCAGGCATTCAATAAATGGATGGATGCGTGGAATCCATTGCTCCCCTCCCATGGGTGAAAGTAGCAACTGACTTTTAGTGGAGGAGGAAGGAGAAGGATGTCCTGATGGGTGTCTCTTCTCCTCTTTAAAGTTAACATTGGAAGTGAAGAGGCCAGTGTGATGGTGTGAGGATGACCCTCCACATATGGAAATAACTCAGCACCAAGAGGAGCAGCTGGCTCATCATCATCCCTAGCACTGGGATTTCTTTGGGTGACCAATAGATATGTCCAATCCTACTTACAAGGTAAGCCTTTGAAAAACTTGCAAGTGCAGATGAGAAGAAATTGTTGCATCAAGGAAGGCTGTATTAGCAATGGGAAAATGTGGCACATATCTATTAAATTGATTAATATGATTTATGTCCCAGACTAAAATGTTTCAACATTTAAAATGCTTTAACATCAAGGGAGGGTGAGGATAAGACAGAACTGTGTTAGGTTCTTTACTTGCACATTCTCACTTTTTTTTCCTGTTGGCTTACTTATTTATTTATTTATTACCTTTTTAATTATTTTATTGAAGTCACATTGATTTATAACATTGTGTAAATTTCAGATGTACATTATTAGATTTCAGCTTCTGTATAGACTTCATCATATTCACCACCAAAAGTCGAGTTTTCATCCATCACCATACATATGTGCCTCTTTACTCCTTTCACCCTCTCCCTGCCCCTTTCCTCTCTGGTAACCACCAATCTGTTCTCCTTATCTATGTGTTTGTTTGTTTATCTTCCCCATATGAGTGTAATCATATAGTATTTGTCTCTGTCTGACTTATTTCACTTAGCATAATACCCTCAGGGTTCATCCATATTGTTGCAAATGGCATGATTTTTTGTTTTTTTTTTTTTTTTTTCATGGCTAAATAGTATTCCATCCTATATACATACCACGTCTTCTTTATCCATTCATTCGTTGATGGGCACTTGGGTTGCTTCCAAGTCTTGGTTATTGTGAATAATGCTGTGATGAACATAGGGATGCATATATCTTTTCGAATTAGTATTTTCATGGTCTTTGGATAAATACTCAGAAGTGGAATAGCTGGATCATATGGTATTTCTATTTTTAACTTCTTGAGAAATCTCCATACTATTTTCCCTAGTGGCTGCACCAGTTTGCATTCCCACCAGCAGTGCATGATCTCATTTTAATTCTCACAAAAACCCATAAAAGAGATCTTGTTGTCTTCATTTTACAAATGAAGCAAGTGAGGCGTGGAAAGGGTAAGAATTAGGAAGCCATCCTAGTACTCAGCAGAGCTTAGATTGGAACGCAAATCTTTCTGTCTCCTTTCTTCACTCTTCTTGGTTCCTCTCAAGAGCTATTTTAAAAATACCGACATCAGGCTGGCCTGGTGGTGTAGTGGTTAAGTTCCCATGCTCTGCTTCAGCAGCCCAGGGTTCACGGGTTCAGATCCTGGCGCGGACCTATACACCACTCATCAAGCCATGCTGTGGTGGTGTCCCATGTACAAAATAGAGGGAGATGGGCACAGATGTTAGCTCAGGGCCAATATTCCTCAGCAAAAAGAGGAAGATTGGCAACAGATGTTAGCTCATGGCCAATCTTCCTCACACACACAAAAAATATATTGCCATGAACTTTTCAGAGTGGTTGAAAAGTAAAAGTTGAATATTTATTGAGCACTGATGATGGGCCACACATGAGGCAGGGCAGCATGCGAGGATATAAAGAACCATCCTCTACTCAAAGAGCTAAGTAGCTAGTGCAGGAAGCAGATACATAAGCATATGCTGAACAATAGACAATGAAATAAGGGCAACCGTGAAGGGGGTCATCACGGGCTGCTTGAGAACTGATGGAAGGAGTGGTTGGTTCTGGTGGTGCAGGGAGAACAAGAAATGTTTCGCAGAACCCAGGAAGATGGCATTCTGAGAAGACTCTGAGGAGGCCAGGGGAGGGGTCAGCAGGCGTTAGGACACCACTGCATAAGGGAACACGTTACAGGAGCTGGGTGGAAAGTTCAGTGAAGTCGATGTGTAGTTGGAATGGTGGAAGGTGAAGGTGGGTTGGAGTCGGACCATGGAAGGCTTTGAATGGGAGTCTGAACTTGAAATGGAGATTATTAAAGATTTTTGAGCAGGGGAAGGCAAGGATCCAATCAAATCCTTGACTAAATCTGAAATTATTGCTGAATCCATCCTGACACCAGCTCACAAGTACACAAAGCAGAAAAATATAGAAAATCAATATTCTTTGTCAAGACTCCAAATAAATGACCTACTTACTTCTGAGGAAACACAGCAAATGAAAGGAAAAATGCCTCAATCACCAGTTCAAACCCAGCCTGCCCTCTTCCTTCTGCATTGGCCAAGAATGGTCCCATTCTCATGACTCATAAGACAACCTCATCAACCAAAAAACCTGGGGTGACAAACACAATCTCCTCCTCCCCTCAGAGAAAAAATTCCAGTAGGGAAATGACAATTCCTTTCACTTCCTTCCTTCCTTTCTTCAGAAGCCAGCCCGTGAAGACTGCTTAACTGTTCTCTCACCTCAATACACCAGACAAACATCCTAGAATAGGAACTGGATCCTGATGGCTTAATTGAGTTAAAAGGAAAAGTGTAGATTATCTAAAAGCCTCTCAATGGTTTCAGAGTGGCTCTCACCTCTCTGAAAGTCCAGTGGTGTTTCTCAGTTCCTTGGTTAGGGAGGAGCTGAATGAATTTCCTAGCAGAGAATTCAAAAGCACTGGAAGTCAGCAGTTCTGAAAGACTGCAGAAAAGTCTTGTTTACATTTTTCTCTTGGGCTGAAACCCATCTATTTAAACTTTAACCAGAGGCAATTATAAAACCATGGAGAGCCAGAGATGGCAGCCTGCACAACACGAGGAGACAGATGCCAACAGTCTGGCATTAAAGGAGGAAAGAGAGGATATTTTGAGAAAAGGGTCAAAGGAGAAATACAAAGAACGTTTTGGAAGAAAAGGTGTCACCTAGGCAGCTGGTCTTCATGAGAATAGGGAGGGAAGTGATGAGGGAGGGGAGGAGAGGGAAGGCAGGCGGGGTGGGCAGGGAAGACAGTGGCCTCTGATGGAGTAGGTGGGTCTGGGGCTGTCACCATCCCACCAGTTCAAAAGTCCCACCCAGTAAGAGCCAACTACTGTAGGTCTGCTGTTTACACCTCTTTTTTCCCTCTTGGGTCAAAAGTGCATTAACCCAGGGAGTCAGTGGCTCTGAGAAGCCTGCCTGGAGCAAACACACCCAGGCTGCCAGGACACGGGCCCTTTTCCCCGAAGGCCAAGCCTCCTCTTCAATTCAGGTTTTCCTGGCAAAGACCCACCTTGGAGCTCATGAGCAGTCCAGCGACGTCAGAGGAAATACCCCACTTGACAAAGACCTGCTCCAGTTGCCAATAAACCCAGCTCATTAGCATGCCCTGACCTGGGTCCTAGGATTTGAGAAGTCCTAAGAACAAACTCAAAGAGAGTTGCTCCAAAGTGAATATTTTTATTCTGGATTTGAGGACATCTGTGGACCTGACACTGACATTAGGGCCAGTTTTAAATGCATATACAAATGTGGGAGATCTACAGGACACCAGCTCCCCAAATCTCTCTTGGGTCAAGGAGACATACTATCTACTCCTAGATATTTATTCCTTTGAATTTTTAAACTTTTTTGTTCTGAATGTCCCTATTAAGATGCAAATACATATACAGAGGGGAGCCCACGCCTCAGATGTTATCAGCTAATTTCTTAGCAGGAATTCACTTTCTCCCAGTTCCGGCCATCTTAGAACTGTGGGAGGAAGATCCAGGACAAGCATTTTGGAGAAGGATAATGGGCAGAGGCCTTGGAATCATGAGCGGGAGGCCAGCAAGAGTCCTGGAAGAGGCCAGAGACACATCTCTCTCTGTACAACAATGAGGCCCAGTCCCTCAACACAAGTCAGAGTTTGTGTAGGCAGCAGAAAGCCAAGCTCATGCTAACTTCCCGTGAAGCTTCTCTGCTAACCCAGCTCTTACCAGGGAAAGCCATTTGGGGCACAGCCAGAGGGAGATAGGGAAGGTCAGATGATTTGCAGACATTCAGGGCCACGGCCAGGGTCTTCCAGGGCAAAGAGGCCAATGTCATGGGCTTTTCTCTAGACCAGTTTGCTACTCTCACCAGAAGATCTGTCCTACAGCTCTGAACTGCACTTCCAAGTCCAACCAACCATCTAAAAAATTCATAATGTTGTTTATAAGGGCCTGGGTGGGGAATGCAGGGTTGGTTCCCTGCAAACTCACCCTGATTGAGAACAGATTCCGGAGTAATATCCTTGCTTACGTGGGTGTGGGGCACTTCATATGTGGAAGATAACGTAGTGTTACATTTTATTTTTATAGTGTTACATTTTATTTTTATTAAATATATGCTGAAATTTTATTTCTTAAAGTTTGTACGAGTAGAAATTACTTTTTTGTGCCCTGATCCCCAGAGAGAGAGAAAGTCTGATTCTGATGTCTTCTGCAGGATGGATCCTGTGAATACATGACTGCTAGCAGATATCCCAAGAGCTGCACAGAAATTTCAGAGGGATACACACATTGCCCAGCACCTAACAAGGTGTTATACTGTGGAGAAGATATTTTGTAAAATCAGGCATGAAAGCTCCAAAGGAAATCCTGGGGGACTGCACATAAACCAGAGGCAGCATAGTCTAGTGGTTAAAAAAGCATGGATTCAGGAGCCACACTGTCTGGGTTCAGATCCTGGAGCTACCACTTATTAGCTATGTGACGTTGAGCAATCACTTAATCTCTTTGGGCCTCAGTCTCCTCATCTGTAAAATTCAGACAATAGTAGTTCCCAGTTCACAGGGCTGTTGTAAGGATTAAATGTGCTAATATTTTAATGATTAAATGAGTTAATATTTAGAAGCACTTAGAACAGTGTCTGTCACAGCAAGAGCCATTTAAGCGTTACTTTTAAAAATAACATAATCAAATCTCCAGGCCTGTAAACCTCGGTTGGTTCTATGATTGACCCTGTCTCCAAGAAGGCCTTTGGTTGGCTCTGGTCTGCACTTACCCTCCCACCATAACAGCTTGAGGACACAGAAGAAAGATACTCTGATACCTTTCTCCTCCCTTTGAGCACTAAGCAAGGCACTTCTGTTCCACTCTGAAGCCTAGCAACGTGCACGCCCAGGGCCAAGACCATGCCAGAACCAACAACAGGGAGCACTGCCCGGTGCCTGAACCAGAAACGGGAGTTCCTCAGTGCAAACCTGGCAGGCCTTTGGCGGGCTCCATGCTTGTACTGTCACTAAATCCTGCACTTACCTGTCCTTCACGGGCACCAGGTGCCAAGCCAGGGTTACAGAACACAAGGAAAAGCCCTAATTGAGAAAGGTAGGAAAAGCAGAAAGACAGCAGGTAGCAGGAAGAAAAATCATGGCAAGAGGAAACCAAACACCCAAAGAAAAAAGTAGAAAAGCTGAAATAAGTACAAGGAAACTTTTTGGTCTCTCTGTTTTTGACAAAGTGAAAAACACAAGCACAAGAGAATAAACCAAGCATCTAGAATCAGACTGAGCCAGCGAAGGGAGGGAACAGGCAGCAGAACTGCAAATACATGCCAATTACCTCATCCTTCCTCCTGTGCCCTGCGAGCATGGCCCCAGAGCCGTCTGTACCATGGCTTCATAATGATTTCATTTCACAGACTTCCTTCCACTTTTTTTTTTCTTTCTTAACAAAGACCATCACAACTCTGTTTTGGGAAGTAGAAACAGTACTATCTTTAGGAAATTTAAAAGCCAAAAAAGCTCAGATAAGCATAATTGAGAAGCAAAGAACAGTTGGTGTGACCCGGACAAATATCAAATCACAAATATTTGAAATTCTTCCTCTTCCGGGCCCTAAGTAGAAAAGTGCGTTTGTTAGCTGAATTGGCTCACAGAGGACTTGGCCTTTGTCATGTTGTGTAGGATGATGCTGGATGGGGAGGAAAAGCCAGAGGAAGGTCAAATATTTTTCAAGTGCCTACTATGTATCGGGCATTCTGCTAGATGCTAGAAAATCAAGAGTGAACAAAACAAGTAGGCCCTACCCTCATGAAGCTAACACTTTTTTTTTTTTACTTTTTAAAAAACTATGGTAAATTACACATAACATAAAATTTACCATCTAACCATTTTTAATGTATAGTTCAATAGTGTTAACTGTCGTGCATCCAATCTCTAGAACGTTTCCATCTTGCAAAACTGAAACTCTATGCCCATTAAAGAACTCCCATTTTCCCCCTTCCTTCAGGCCCAGGCAACCACTATTCTACCTTTGGTTTCTATGAATTTGATTACTCTAGATTCCTCATATAAGTATTTGTCTTTTTATGACAGTTTATTTCACTTAGTATATCCTCAAGTTTCACCCATGTCATAGCATGTGTCAGAATTTTCTTCCTTCTTAAAGCTGAAGAATATTCCATTGTATGCATGCCACATTTGTTTATCCATTCATCTGCTGATGGGCACTTGGGTTGCTTCTACCTCTTGGCTGTTGTGAATAATGCTGCTATGAACATGGGTGTACAAGTATCTCTTGGAACTAACACTCTTTTAAGGAGCTTATCCTGTCATATTTGGATTATTTGTTTGCCCGTCAGTTGGCCCAACTAGATGGTTAGCTGCACAAGGACCTGTGTTGTTTATCTTTGTATCCCAACTTCCTGTACAGTGCTAGCACATAGTAGAAACTCAATAAATATTTGTTGAACAAAATAACTTATTTATACACTTCTTAGTACTGCTGCAGCTGGCTGTTTTACATATTTTAATAAATAAGTTTTGCAATTTTAATGAATGCTATTTTGATTGTATTTACATACTAAGCTAGTTTATATAAGGGGATTAGTATAAAAAAATCTAAACCTCAATCAAAATTCACTTTCTAGATGAACTGCCATTGACAATTCCTTCCCACTCACTTTGCTTAAAATCAACTGTTGCTACTCTTATTCCTCTCCTTCCTTTCCTTTCTTTTCTCAAGTCATAGCGCTGCATAGATCTTGAGGAGCTCATTAGGGGCCGCCTCATTCGTGGGACACTCTGTGGAATAAAGCTACGCATGGGCCTACAGTCTGGTTTGCTCGGCTTAAAAACTTTCATTGAGGGTCATTTTATGTGAGGCCCAGGATGAACAAGACACAGCCCTGCTCTGGAGAAAGTCACAGTCTTGTGGTTCTGTCTGCTTATTCTTGGCCACAATTAAGTAAGAGGCCTCAGTTTTCTTGGGTGTAGAAAATAGTATTTACCTCCATTCCCCATTACGTAGATGACAAACACAGACACTATAGCATTTACAAAGTATGAGGAGCTGAAAGACATTGTGAAAATTCTGAGTAGCATTGTATTTGATAATAATTACTACACATAGTATCAGCAGTGGTAGAAGCTAGTTCTGTAATCCTTTATGAAGTAGACATTTGAAAGTACGGTTTCTGGTCAAGGAAGCATTGTTGTATATAAACCTTTGAGGCACTTGCTCAGTTCCAAACACAAAGCAATGGTTTTTAATATAAAAGAGAAAAATTAAAAGACAAAACTGGCCCAAAATATACGCTTTTCTATGGACCAGGAATGCAAAGCAATGAATGAGACCGAAGACATGGGCCTATTGGGCTCCAGGTCTGAAAGGAGGCTGAGGTTGCTGGAATGGGGCTTCTGCAGGGTAAAGGAGACTAAAAGTGATCTTCACGGCATGAGGGAAGTCAGCTGGGAACCAGAACCAGGTTCACTGCTTGAAACTATGGGCTAGAATGAGAAACCCCATCCTCTTTCCCACAAGCTGGCTTGTTACAGACGCTAAAAAAAAGCTCACCACTGCCTGATGATGGGCCTTACACGAGGGAATGATGAGGCAGGAAGACAAGGCACATGACAGGCCTCCATGACTGACTCAATGGCATCTCCATTATCACAGTAAGGGAAAAGAACAGATAAACTCTCTTTATTCAGATAATATGATTGTCTATAAAGAGAATCAAACGGATTATACTGAAAAAAATATTAGAACTAAAAAGACAACTCAGCAAGGTTGTTAGGTATAAGATCAACAGACAAAATCAATTGCAATCCTATATCTCAGTATTTATCACATAAAATATTTAATAGCAAACAAAAGACGACATTCTTAATAAACAATGAAGTGCCTAGGAATAAACATAGCATAAAATGTGGATTTTTATGTATAAATACGATGTGGATTTTATGTATAAAAGATTTTTATGGAAAAGGTTAACTAAGACTTGAATAAATGGAGACATATACCATATTCATGGATTGGAATATTCATTATAATGAAGATGTAAGTTCTCCTAAAGTTAAGGTTTAATTTCAATGCAAACTCAATTTTTAAAATCCCAAACTGATTATGTAACATGGAACAATGATCACAGAATTCATGTAGAAGAGTAAAAGGCCAAAGCTAATTATAGTAGTTGGGGATGCCTTTGGCTATAAGTGAAAGAACATACAACTTAAAGTGGCTTAAACAATAACAGATTTATTATTTCACATCACAGGATGTCCAGTGGCAGGTGATTTCAGTATTGGTTAATTCAGCAGCACAATGACATCATGAGGGATCTGGGACATTTTCATCTGTCTGTTTAGCCATTCTCAATGTGCTGGGCTCCAGCTTGTCCCCTCAGGACGGCAAGATGGTCGCCACAGTTTTAGGCATCACATTTTCCTCACACTCTGTACAAAGATAGGAAGGGCAAGTCTTTTTCTTATGTACCTTTTTAAGTGAGAAGAAAACTTACCTATCCCATCCCACCTCCACTCTAGCACAATTCAATCTAGGTCTCATTGCAAGAGATGCAACACATGCCTATGGGCAAACCAATCCCAATGGAATGGAATTACTGTAATGGGCTTAGATTAAGCACTATGGGATAGAGTTCATGGACAGCTGAAAGTAATCTAGGTTCAGTTAGAAAGGAGAGAGACAATATCCTTTGGTCAGATAACCAATCACAGTACCCAAGACAATATTGAAAAAGAATAAGTCAGGAGGTTTCCCCTACCAAATAATCAAAATTTAAAACCAGAGGTGGCATAACAAACCAGGAGTGAAAAGATGAACTATTTAATAAATATGTCTTGAAATAATTACATATGTATTTCCTATTTCACATCACAGAAATTTAAGTTGATTTAAAGACCTAAATGTGAATAGTCAATTTTATACTTCTGGAAAAAATATAGATTATCTTTACATCCTTAGGATACAAAGAGTTTATTAAATAAAGCACAAATGAATAAAACAAAGAAAAAGATTGATACATTTTACCACTTTAAAATAAAAGAGGGGCCGGCCCGGTGGTGCAAGCGGTTAGGTGCACGCGCTCCACTGTGGCGGCCCGGGGTTCGCCGGTTCGGATCCCGGGCACGCACAGACACACTGCTTGGCAAGCCATGCTGTGGCGGCGTCCCATATAAAGTGGAGGAAGATGGGCACGGATGTTAGCCCAGGGCCAGTCTTCCTCAGCAAAAAAAAGAGGAGGATTGGCAGATGTTAGCACAGGACTGATCTCCTCACACACACACAAAAATAATAAAATAAAATAAAAGACATCATCAACAACATGAAAAGACAGGCTTAGACTGAGAGAAGATATTTTCCCAGACGTAAAACCATCAAGGTAGTAGTATTCAAAAATTATAAAGAACTCCCACAAAGCAATAAGAAAAAGAAACAACTAGAAAGAAAAATTGGCAAAGGATATGAACAGGCAATTCACAGAAGAGAAATCCTAATAGCCAATAGACATAGAAGAAAATGTTCAATTTCACTAGAAATTAAGGGAAAACAAAATAAAATATTAAAAAGTTACCATTTCATAACCATAAATAGGCAAACATTTTAAAATCTGAAAATACCAAAAGTTAGCAAGATATGGAGAAACAGGACTCTTAGAAAGCAAAATGAGGATATATAGTAATATAAATCCTAAGACCCAGCAGTTCCCCTCTTAGGTATATTCCTTAGATTAGTGGTTCTCAACTAGGGGTGATTTTACCCCTTAGGGAACATTTGGCAATGTTTGAAGATGTTTCTGGTTGTCACATCTGTGTGTGGGAGTTGCTACTGGTATCTAGTGAGTAGAAGTGAGGGATGCTGCTAAACATCCTACCCCACAACAAAGAGTTATCCAGTCCAAATGTCAATAATGCCAAGGTTGAGGAATTCTGGCCTAGAAAAACTCTCACATGCTGTACACCAGGAGACTGGTATTTAAATGTTAACTGCAGCATTGTTTGTTGTAGCAAACAACAACAACAAACTAAAAACAACCTACACGACCATAATGCAGGAGAATGGATAAGTAACCAGTGTATATTCAAATGGAATAATATACAACAGGTATAATCTATGAGTTAGTTCTTCAGGATGCAACATGAATAAATCTAAAAAATAATGCAGACTAAAAAAGCATTGCAGAATGTTATGTACAGTGTGATATAGTATTCCTTTGCACTTTACAAACACAAAACAATACTATATATTGTTTATGAATAAATACATATTAATATAAAAGTATAAAAACAGGCATGGTAATGATTTATAGGAACTTCAGGATTGTGATTACTTTTTGGGAAAAGAGGAAAGGAGAAAAATAGAGAAATGAATGAGATTGAGGGTAGGCAATGGATTTCAACTGTAAGACTTTTTACAGCAAATAAACAAACAAAAATCCCTAAAGCAAATAAGTCAAATATTAAGATTTTTTGAGTGTTTTATATATAAATGTTTGTTAAACTATTTTCTATATTTTTCTGTTTGAAATATTTTATAATGAAAATATTTTCAGAGCTGCATCTGCACAAATGAATATTCTTTATGTATTTCAGGAGCATGGAGTTGATGGAGTGAGCCAGTGTTTCCAGAAGAAACTGTGCCACTCCAAAGAGAAGTTAGAAAAGGGGAAAGTGACTCCTGAATAAAGAAGAGTCTGTTCACTTAAAGACCCTCTCCCAGGGATTCTTGGCAGGAAGAGTTGGCTTTCCTGCTGCGCCAGTGATTGGTAGGCTATACCTCTGTCCATGGTCCTATTTCTCTGCCTCAAACATCCTTAGAAGAATTCAGAGGCAGGTTCAAATTTGCCTTGTAGGAAGGCATCGAAGTGTTCTAGATAGAGCTGAGAAGCTGAGAGAAGAGGCAGTATTGCGGATACAGCAGGTCTTGAGTATTTGGAAAGAAGTTCTGACTGTCTGCAGTAGATGCCACCAGCAGAAGGGATCCTGCTGGACAGCCATTCTTTGTAATAATGATGAACAGCATCTATGGGTGGAGTGAGCTCCACCCACGCTGAGGCCTGCTTGATAAGAATGATACTATCAACTCCCTAACACTTCATATTTTTAACGAAAGTCTTCTCATTTATAATGCTTTTCGTTTCTTTCCAACACTCCTGTAAGACCAGTCGATATTCACCTCTGCTTTTATGGAGATGAGGAGAGACTAACAAAGCTTCTCCAACAACTTAGGTCCTTTCTGTTAACCAATATTTTTATCTAAGGTACTGAGGATAAATAAATGGTGAGAGTAACTCAAATGAGAAAGATATTTTATGGGCATCCCAGAGTAATCGCCTACCTTTTTAAAAAAAACAACATTTCTTGAGGTCCCGGGAGGTGTCTGGCACTACACAAAGTGATATGAGCATGAGAGTGCAGAACATAATGTTTGGGAACATAATGTTCCTCCGGGGACTTAAAAATTAATGCAGATCCAAAACTGTTAAAAAAAAATACAAGGGTTGGTTGTAATAAATTATGGGAAAACAAAGTGAAAGGTGTAGGGGTGAAAATCCCAAGCATAGTGATAAACTAGGAAACATGAAAGCAGAATGTGATGAGCCAATTAACCTCCGGAGAACAGAGACTCTCAGTAGAGGCAGAATATGAGATATTGACCCCGCAAAGTCAATTTTGCAGACTCAGTTACTCGTCCACACATACAAAATCAATAGCTGTTTCTGATGGGCCACTGGCAAAAAAAATATTTACTGTTGTTTTCTATAGATGGAGTCCAAACCATCAGCATACAATAAAGTTTTTAGGGGAAAAAATATGTGGATTGGCAAACTTTTAATCTATAAAACTGGAAATCTAGTTCTGGGTGATAGCTCTAATGGAAATAGGTGCAATTGGGTTTGTAGACGCTGATTTTTATCAGCAACCAGAAATTGTGCTAAAAAGCTCAATTTGGCCTACTTTAGGTTCCCTGGGTAAGTTAGTGGGGGAATTTTCATTAGGCTATTTGTTATATGTCAGAAGAGGAAATAAAGCAATACACAAACACTGTAATATAGAGGAAAGGAGGTATCTTAATAGAAATATGTTTTCTAGTCTAGGACAACATTTCCCCACCAAGGTGTTGAAAAATACTTGGAAACGTTGTGTTCACTGCTGTATTCCCAGCACCTAGATCAAAGCACATGGTAGGTTCTCATCAAATCTTTCTGAGTGAATGAATAAATGAGGGGAAAGATTTTTAAGTGGAAACTTTAGCAATAAAAATAACATCTGTAACATTATCAGCATCCTTAGAGTTGTCCTTTATAGAGCAAAATCATTTTGGTAAAGAATATAAAATCTGTCATGTTTTAAAGACTTCACAATTAATACGCAACGTTAATTCTTCCCCCAGCCTTTCTCTTTTGTGTCCTCCTTTCCAAAGTTAAACATGCCACGTGGACTCTTAATCTTAGTGATTTATCAATGCAGTTATTGAATGCTTTCTTCACTGACTTCTTTCCGTTTGCCTAATAGTATGATCACATTTTCTCACCATTTTCTAAAGATCTGGGACAATTTAAAAGAAACATCTGGGGAACGTCCTCCTCTCCTCCATTTTTGGCTAGGATTTCAAGAAGGGGGAAACCCAAATGTTCTTGGAAGAAGAGAGAAATACTCAGCATCTGAAACTTTCTGCTTTTTTCTGAGGTCTTCATATTTCTATATATGTTCTTTCTAAAGGCTGAAACCATTTTCACTCCCTTCACCAGAAAACCAGACTTTTCATCAGGATGTCCTCCAGAGCAAATGTTAAAATCAGAGAAAATAATATGCAATCTCCCTTTGTCTCCCTTTCTAATGATCCGCTCAGCCCTTTCCACACGCCTCAATGCTGAGGTGACCCTCCGTAGGCCCAGACTTCTGGACTGGCAGCCAGCTGGGCCCAAGGGCTCAGCCAGCAGCCCAGACCTCCTGTGCATCTGGCAGGCCAGGACACATTGAAATTGTGCAACAAAAACTTTGGGAAGTTCACATCTGTGCTAGGGGCATGGCATCCTGGTGATGCTGATCAAGCATATTCCAAAATGCCACTATGTTTAGAAATGTCCCCAAATACTGCTCATAAATTATACGTAAAGAATCCGTGGGTTTTTGAACTTCTGGACTTGCCAACAGAAAATAACAAAGGATTCTCATCTTCACAGGTCTTCAGCGAGTATATTAAAAACAGAAATAAACTGTTTCTCTGTACTCACCACACTCTCAGCCCCTCCTCCTCTCTCACCTGCCATCACCACCCTCCCCACATACACCCATGTCTAGCTCCACTCCCACAGATCACCACTTGGACATTCTCAGACCCCTAAAACACAACATGTCCCAAAACAGCCTTGGCAACATGGCCTTTTTGATCATGCATCAGCAAAAATGGTGGGGATGTGCACCCTCAAAAATGTAATTAAAAAAATAAACCATATATTTATATACATATTTTAAACAAATAAATGAATAAAAGAAAAAATTAAATTCTTTGATTCAATACTGTTGGGAGCCTATTTCAAAATCATATTTCAGGTTAACTGGGTAACTCAATTTCCTTATGGTAGACAGAATTCTAAAGATAGCTTCCCAAGATTCCCATCTCTTGGTTATTCTGTCAAACACTAATCTAGGTACTGCTTCAGTCACTAATCTAGATACTGCTGTAAAGGGATTTTGCAGATGTAATTAAAGTCCCAAAACAGTTTAGTTTAAGATACACAGATTATCCAGATGGGCCTGGCCCAATCAGGTGAGCCCATTAAAAGAATAGTTTTCCTCAGTTGGTAGCAGAAAAGGAAGTCAAAGAGATTCCAAATGTGAGAAAGATTCAAGGGTGATTGCTGGCTTTGAAGATAGAGAAGACGTGAGAAGGAATGTGTGTGGCCTCTAGGAGTAGAGAATTGCTCTCAGCCAACAGCCAGTAAGAAAACAGGGACCTCAGCGCTCCAGTCACAAGGGACAGGGTTCTGCCAGCAATCTGAATGAGTTTGGAAGCCAATTCTTCCCCAGAGCCTCCAGATAAGAGATGAGCCTGACAAATACCTTGATTTCCGCCTTGTTGGACCCTAAGCAGAGAACCCAGCCAAATCCACCCAGACTTCTCACCTACAGAACTGTGAACTGATAAACGAGATGTTGTTCTAACCCCTAAGTTTGTGGTAATTTGCAACACAGCAGTAGAGAACTAGTACATTCCTTCAGTTTTCACATCTCTCAATAAAGGTAATAATATCTGGCTATGTCCAAGAAGTACTCAGAAAACAAATATTAATAAGATTTAATTAATATGTTTTAAGTTCAACAGAAAAGAAATACATAAAATTCTTTCCAAGATGGTATGATTTTTAAATTAATTACAATACCCATTGAGTTTCAATCCAGGACAATTAGACTCTAGTTAAGTTTGTTTTCTCATATTCATTGCAGTTGCAGGACAGGGCTAACTGCAAAAGCCACGTCATATGGCTTTGAAGAATGGAATTGTTGCTTCCGGGGGACATGATTTATCCTACAGTTTTTTCATTTCACAAAACAATATGCTGCATTTTATAGATGCTCTACTGGATACCACATCTACATGTCAAATATAGGGATTTTTTTTCTTAGCTATATTTCCCTCTCTAAAAAACTTGATCTTCACCTTAGCAAATATGTTGAAATTCAGCAAGCTATATTCTGATCTCAAGAAAATTTTATGAGAGATGAGGCAAAAGATGATCATACCTGTTTTAATAAAATCGATCACTGAGATAAAAGAAAATCAAATAGGGGAGCAAGAACATTCTAACCACATAATCATTCCCTAAGTAAAGAGCGACATGAATGGTGCTGAGCCTGCTGATCCAGATTTCTCCTCTTGAGAATGATAGGTAACTATGGAGTTCTCTGATGAGCATAACCCAAGACCAAATCTAGTTTAAACAAAGTGATCTGGGGAAGAGGCAGAGGAAGGGAGTAGTTAAGTAAGCGAGACGTTGTGTACAGGGTGAGAACACTCCAATTTAGGGAATAAACTTTGTATACTGGATGAGGAGATTGGAAGAAGTATAGTTTGGTAGTTAAAAGCTATATGACTCTAGACAACTTATTTAAATTCCCTGAGCCTCAGTTTCCTCATGTCAAAGTCAGGATAGTTTTTCAATGTTCTTAGCACAAGGCCTAGGACATGGAGTCCTCAATAAATGATGGCTGCATTAGGATCATGCAATCTCATCCTTCTGCCCTTGTCCAAGAGTCCTGGATAATCATCTCTATTCTAATGGATGCTAATAGCCCTGCTGGCTAGTCTGAAGCATCATGTTCAAAGCAAAAGACTACAGGCTGTTGTCCAGGCCAGAAGTCTAATGCAAACACTCCCTTATGGCAGGGAGGGACAGAGCGAGTGGGTCTGGCTATGGAAAACTGATTCCCCAGGCAAGGGCAGGGTACTTATTAGATCCACAGAAGGAAGGACCTATAGGCAAATATCCATAAATAAAAATCTCTTTCTAAAACAATCCAATTTTCTAGACCAATCAGTTGACAATGACTTGGCCATTGAAGATCATATTTTTCCAACATGCTTCATTTTCTTGGCTTTCCTAATTCATTAATTATGACCATGTTTTCCCAAATGTGGAAATTCCCCTTGTGCAGATGCCGCTGCTGGCCAAACCTCCTTTCCTGAGAAGTCTCCACAGCACAAAAATATTTTTGTTTTCCCCAAATGCCCACAGGGAAAATTTGCTCACTCTTTTTTTCGCTCCTCCCTTAAAGCCCTCTGGCAATTTCCAGGAATCTAAGTAAACCAGATCCTCTTAGATCACTGGAGAGCATTTTGGATGTCCTACTTTTAACATGGCAAAAAAGAATCCCGAACTTTAAATTTAACATTATTAAACTAATCTTAAGAGTTCCTTTTAATAACTGAAGGCAACGCCACTGAAATCAAAATACTTCCTGCTCCTGCCTGAGAATATGGCTCTGGGCCTTGGGAGCTTAAATTATAAACAGAGGTGGCCAAAGTGATTATCCTTATATCAGAATCAAATGCCATAATGTGAAATGTGCTTCATACACATTAAAGCCCTACACAAATGTAAGCATTTGGCACCAAAGTGGGTATACGATATGAATAGGGAGTGATTATTCAAATCGTAAAGATTTGTTAGACAATTTACCCCAGTTACCTTATTCATCTTCTCAGTTTACCAAAGTGCTTTGTTGAGGGCTGATGACAGTATAGGTACTCCGGAGATATTTTGTTCTTTTCAGAACATTCATCAAGAAGCATTTCTGTGCCAGAAACTAAATCTAGTTGGTGGGGAAGGGGGTGGTAGATTGATGAATCAGACTGGGTCTTTGCCCTCGAGGTCTTTATAATCTAGTAAAGAAGGTATGATGTACATACTAGCTCAGTGGTTCTCAACCAGGGGCAATTTTGCCTCCCCCGCTCACCGCCCAAACCCTGGGCCATTTGGCAATGTCTGGAGACATTTTTGATTATCAGAACTAGAAGTGCGGGTGCTACTGGCATCTAATGGAAAGAGGCAAAGGATGCTGCTAAACATTCTACAATACACAGGACAGCTCCCCCCAACAAGAATTATCCAGCCCAAAACGTCAACAGTGCCAAGGTTGAGAAACCCTCAACTAGCTAGATTACCCAGAACAAAGGGCTGGTGGATTGATTGATTAATTGATTGATTGATTGGTGTTGGTCCACATGGTAAATGACTTTCACCCTAAGACCCCAGTCATTTTGAATTTGTGCTGTCCCTAACCTACTATAACTGTTAAATATCTTTTGAACAAATGAGTAAATTTAGACAGGTGCTGAATAAAGCATGAGTGTTACTAGGCAAAATGAATGAAAATTTAGAGTGAATTGTTAGCTCAAGAGGCCAAAATTTTTCTAGCATGATGCCAAACATATAGTAACTGCTCAGTGAATGTGAACTGAACATATTCAGATAACCTAACAACATTGATTTGCTTAAAGCTTAAAGTGCGCCATATTGAAGAATCTTATCTTTAAAGCAGCCGTAGAAGTAGCCTTTCTTCTCGGAAATACTTCACTATATACTGCTTGAGTGGCATATTGTACCATAAAGGGATAAAACTATGTATTTTTATAATACAGCATTCAAAATGTTCACTAATTCAAATCGGTCCTTTCCCTAATGTGCCTAATCGGTGAATGTTAAGGAAGCATGAAATTTCAAACATCGCAACATGGAGGTGGCCGCTTACTGAAGTTAAGGAAGGAGGAAGAAGTGTGGCCTGAACTCCTATGCGAAAAATGTGGCTCCTGCTCTTTATAGACAATAAAAGTAAAAACAAGTTTCAGAGGCATGGACTTTGCACCTATGGCTTGATACGCATAAGTATCAATAGTAAGAGAATTGTTAAATGCCACTCTCAATTAAAAATCTATTAAAATGAAATTATATCTTTAAATTAGAACATGTCAGTGGAAAAGTATGATTTAATTTACTAAAATTATTTACACTTTTTTTTTCCAGAAAAATGATCAGGTGGTCTAATGTTCTAGTGTTGATGAGATAAACAGATATTATTGCATGGAAAATCTGTACTTTTGATTAAGCATTTACCTTTAATTGTGATATGTGGGTACCAAGGAAATATTGGCTTTCTTCTTCCACCTATTCGACCTGCATTTTCTCAATGTGAGTTGATGAGTAAGTCAGGAAATGGCATCTAATTTTGTATTAGCGTTAGCCCAATGTAAGTAGGAAGGGAGAGCTACCATAAAAATTTTAAACAGAAATAACTGGGATAATCTGGCATTTGGATAATCAGTATCAATGTTCTCTGAATTTAAATGCAGATAATAGAGACCACAATGTCCCCGATTTTCGCAACATAAAGGAGCAAAATCTCCTCCGAGTTTGAAAATTTCCAGTTAAGTCTCGGCCCAAATCTGAATTTAATGAGGCGTGTATAGGAGCAGGGGAGGGGTAATTTTACTCTTTCCTTTTCATAAAGAAACAATTAAACAAGTAAAAATTACTTCACTCCTGCAAGAGAGGAATCTTATGGGATAAGTTCACCGATAAATGAATGGGGTTGAGTGACACATTTTTTTAAAACATTGAAGATTAGGAAATTAAAAGAATAAACCTTGGCTCAGGGAAATATTTAGTATGCGCAGAAAAAGAGGCACAACCAGTAAAAATGGACCTTGATATGACATATAATTACTGGTACAGCACTGGTGAGGACCAATCAAAACCGATGTCCAATTAAGCAGAATGGACACTTTGGCCATAAACAACAGGAATGGCCAGACTAATATCTACCAGCTAAATATCAACCCTGATTATTTTACATGGTCAGGAGAGTCAGTCTAAAGTTGATTTGTAAACTGAAAAGCATTATGGAAACCGATCTTTATTGTAATATGTTTTAGGTGCAGTTGAATCGAGGGTCAGATAATGGAAATATAGATGAAAATACAAATATCTGCTAATTTCTATAAACTCACACTCTTATAATTGCTTATGAACTGAGAATTCTTCTTCTCTTCACTTTTCAGATGAAATAGACATTTTAAAAAGTCAGATTTTGGTCTCTTTAGACTGTCGTCAATAAGACCATGCTTAGTTGCCTGAGTGTAAGTTGCCTTTTAGAATATCTCTCATTTTCATGTCTGGAATGATATTCCCATAAAATCCATGACGGTTATTTTCAGGTGGTGGGATGTGAGGGGATTTTTGTTTTCTTCCTTATTTTCTTTCGGGTTATTTGAATTTTTTTCCATAGGTTTTTAAAAAATAATTTAAGATAATAATCATTAAAAAAAAAAAACCCTCTCCATTCTATTTAGTCAAAAGTGCAGTTCACTGTCTTCTATCTTCTCATTAGCTGATTGATTTTTTGAATTTGTTTCCCCAAAACTCAACAGCACTTTCATTTTAAACTCATTTTAAAAGAATCTCCAGTAGAGCCAACATGAAAAGGCAGGATACCTAACTGTTTCCAGAGGGCACACTATCTTTGAAGGGTTTTCTTTTGTTATTTTTGTTCTTTGTGTTGTCACCTCTAGTTGTTTCAGAAAGCTGCTGAGCTCCCCAATTTCCTTTGAAAGGAATACCATCACACGGACAATTTAAGTTACTTGGGAACACACTGCTCAGCTTAGATAGTATTTGTAAATGTTGGAAAGAACTCTGTATAAGATAATCTCAGAAATTTCCTTTTGTTGTATGGTGTCAGAGTGATAAAAGGGGATGAATTAGGAAGAGACTTGGGAAATAGTGTGGTATTGAAGCTTATAAATTCTTTACACAATTTTCCTTTTCAGGGTCTGACTCTCATGGTGTGATGGGCACCATGGACCAATAAAATCTCCAAAGTGTCTCTAAGCCAAATTGTTCAGTCTCTTTACATTCCTCATGGACCTTAAAAGGTTATATTTACTTGAGAGTGGGAGGTCCTGGGTCAGTCACAGAAATTAAAAAATAGTTAATTTTTTAAGGGTGGCAGGATTAGGAATAATTAATTTTTTTCTTTTTGCCCTTATAGTTGTAATGCTATTTGTGCTCTATCTACACATCTATTGGTACATAAGTGAAAAAAGTAGGAGAGTTTTCGTCATTGGAAAATTTCAAGGTCAGGCTGGATGACTATCAGGTATGCTCTAGAAGAGACACCTACATTTAAAGAAAACTTGACTAAGGTGACCTCTCAAGTTCCTTTCATGTTTAAATTCTGTGCTCTGAAGTTTACTCTCTAATCTTATGACAGTGATGCTTCATATTGGAAAGACAGGAGTTTCTTATGACCACCCTCCCCACTGTCTTGAATCTGCAGCTTCTGAGAGGGTGGCAGCTCTGAGAATTAAACAGGAGTTGGAGTGGGTGGGAAATTATTCCTAGGAGACTCAGAGCCATCCTGCAGTGGAAGGAACTGCCCACATTCTATTCAAGTCCCAAGTAATGAGACTCATGGCAGTTCAGAGCGGGGATTCAGCTAGGCCACTCTTGGCTAGGAAAGGGGCATGTGTGCACACACGTATGTAGAAGTATATGCATATCCAACACCATCCCAAAGAGATCTTTCCTGCTTTCTATATTGCTTTTCATTTTAATGGAGTCAATGGTCTTTTAAATTATGCAGGAAAAAAGAGAAAGTAACAGTGCACAGGGTGAGACAGAAGAAGAGTTGAAGAGGAAGGAAGGCAAAAATAGGACTATTACACTGTACAAGCAGTCTTTCAGCTTATTAATTTCAAGCTATGTAGCCAAACACACACAAACACACACACTCTATATGTAAACACGTCCTAAAGTAGATGGGTTCAAGTCTACAGCAGCTTCATTATTTATATTTTTCAATCAGTAATACAGTCATTGTAGTATACCATTTGAAAAAATGAATGGTCAAGTATTAGCTTACAAGGCTTCCCAAAGTGTATAACCAAAAAAATTAAAAATAAAGTTAATTTGGTTTTAAAAGGTTGCTCAGTCTTTTTTCCTTTGCAAGTGGCAGATGCATTCACTTTGATGAATGCCCATTTGATTGTGGTGCTGAAGAATAACACAAAAATCTTTAAGCACATTTGTAATGTTTTATAAGTGGCTGGATAGCTAGCCCTCTTTTTCTTATATTTTCTTCTGAAAGGAGGAATCGATGTTTCCACAGACATCCTAGATTTGAGAAGAAGAAAGGACTTGGAGGAAACACTTCCTCCAGCTCCCAGGTGCTAGGCAATTAAATAGTAACCCAATTTTATGGTTAAAACAACTGAATGTGGAGAGGCTAATTGCTCCATGATAATTTTTAAATTTACAGAGTAATACATATTCATTGTAGAAAATTTGAGAAATACATAGAAAAAAGAAAACCAAAATCACTCCAGAGTAACTGTTGTTAACATTCCGATGTATGGCCACCTAAATACGTATGTACAATCACATACATATATCATGCCCAATATTTCTTTGAGGAAAAAAAGGCAAAGTGAAAGAGCTGTTGGTTCATCTGATGCAAACCTGGAATCATCATCCACATATTTTAACCATCTTATTAATGTGTCTCCTCTACCTTTGGGCCCAATCTGACGATAGATTGTAAATAAGGTGCTAGATTTCCTATTTAGAAAATAGCACTAGGGTTGTAGGCAATTCCTTATCTTTCCTTTCCTGAATAGAGCCCCAAGAAATTGTAAAGGAAATATGATACTGCAAAACGCCTTTATTCTTGTGAGGTAACATTGGAAGTCCCCATGTCAACAGCTGCAAGGCAGTCACATGCTTAACAGAACAAGGAGCCCTACAAAGGAAGAAGTTAACTTTAGCTTTGAAAATCCTTTTAGCCTCCATGATTTTGATGGCTTTAAATTTGTCACCTGAATGCGATATTAACATAATTGTCTGCATTTCAGCTAATGAATGCACCTGCTTCTAAGACTTTATTTTAGCAGTTTTAATGAGCTCTTCAAAAGAGTTTGCCTGGACTTACTGCACTGCTAGAGAAATAGCAGCTGTAAGCAACTAACAACACATTCAGTATTTGAATCAAGCTCTGTGAAGTTGTTCAACTTGAGAAGGAGTATCTATCCATCTGTCCGTGATAAGGGAAATGAAGCTGAGATGTAGCTGTGGCATTTGGAAAAAGCACTGGAGTTAAGTGAGGCTGACCAAAGAAGGTTACTCTGCTTGGCCATAATGTATGGATCCCAAATAATTCATTTAAGCTCTCTAAATCCCAGTTTCTGATCTATGTAATAATGGTACCCATCTTATAAGCTTATTGTAAGGATTAAATGCCTCATCTATTGTAAGCGCACTCCAAAATGTTAAATTTTATTATAATTATTAGATTTATTAAGAAACTTGAATTCAGATGTATGAAGCAAATTCTGTTTGATTGGCTGTAGGTTGTGAGATGGTTCTTACGTGAATAATTGCTCATTGAGACCTATAGTAAGAAAAAAACCAAAGTGATCTCTTTTACTTAAGTTCAGGAAGTCTGTTTCAGTGCCGAATCGTACCTTAACCCCACAGTGAAGATTTTTGAAAGGGAAGATGTTAACCAATCTCCAGAAGTCCAAATCCCTAAATGATCCTATAAGCCACTTAGAATTTAGAAATATTATGTAGATGTTAGGATACTAGCACAATATTTACTTTTAATATATATTTTAATACTTTTCATTATATTATCAAATTCATGTCATGCTTGTTTCACTCTGATTTCAACACCACATTCTCATGATAATAATCTCCCTCTTCCTTTTTGTCCATATGCTCCTGGGTACTTTAAAAAGTAACTAGTAATAACCCATTCAAAACTCAGTTGAATGGAAAATGAAACATAGGACAAATGTTGCTTTAAAGATACACACAGCAAATACTTACAGATCAATTGGAGGTAACACCCTGGAATAAAAGTGCCACAGATTTTGATCTCTCTTTCTGAAGCTCAGTAATATAGGTAGCACAAAGGTGAGATAATTGTTAAAAAAATGGAATATTCTCCTATTCTCTTTTTATTTCAGTAAAAGCAAGACAATTATTCTGGCTGAGATTGAAGTAATTTATTTTCCAGATTCCTTTTCCCCTTTCCACAATTCTGGCCAACAGCCTTCCCTCAATAATTGGAGCTATTTCATTGGTGTTTCACCCCACATGCCGGAATGCTGGAGAATCACTCAGGAGACAGGACCAGCTTAGGAATCTCCACCAACTTGTTACAGAGGTTTCTCTGGAAAGGCATTGCATTCTAGAAACCACCAACTTGAATCTGCTGGAGTAGGTAGGCTTCTGGTAACTGCTTGCATCCCATTTCAAAAGATCCACTTTATCCAGACACGCATGAAGCATCTTTCCAGAAGACATTCAGTTCTACTCTTTGACCTCAGCTTTGCAATTTGAGAAAACATCTCCAAGGGAGCTCACCTCCAGTCGCCCTGTGACTGTGTTTTGCTACTGAAGGCAAGCTGACCTCATACTGATGAGGACCTGTTGTCTATGGCCTGGCTACTTATAGTGTGGTCCTCAGAAGGGCAGCATCAGCATTGCCTGGGAGCCAGTTAGAAACACAGAGTCTCAGGCCCCATCCAAGACCTACTGAATTGGAATTTACAGCTTCACAAGCTTCCCAGTTGATCCATATGCACATTTAGGTTTAAGAAGCAGTAGTCTAAGGAATCTGCCTGAGATTGCTTTTTACAGCAACAGAACTCACCATCTCCTTTTCCAAAGTTGTATCCATTCACTTTCCACTTCCAGTCTCTACACAGATTTCTCTGCAGTGCTGCAGGGCAAACTATCTCTATTTTGGATGAGTTCCCAAGCTGTGGGGCTTGTAGTGATTTGCATTTCTATGGTTCAGGTGGTCAAATGTGTGTATAGCACAGCCTCCCACTAGCCAAACCGTACTCAATCCCCTCCAAGTCATCTTGCCCTCCTGATTCCCACAGCTGTAGTGTTACCATGTTCATAAATTATTGTTAAAGAAGGAAATTGCCAAAAGAAAAAAAAATAGTCTCTATAAACCTGCATAGTTTAGAGCTAAAGAATATGTTAAAATTTTCCATCGTGGAAATTTCCCAGCTACTGGGCTCTTTCGTTTTTTTTTTTTTTTTTTTTTCAGAGCTGCAAGCAAAGAATGGAAATTTCCAATTGCAGCATCAAGGGCTGCTGTTCTGCTGACTGTCTTGCTCAGCCAGGGTCATCTGCTTCTCTAAGACATCAAGGAATGCCAAGGTAGGTCTGAGAGAACACACACACTTCCTCTGCAGGAAGGAAGGAATGTCTTTGTGCTGCCTCCAAGCTGTGATGAGGAGAGGGGCAGGAGAAGTGACATGCCCTACTCCATCCACCTGAAGTGTGAATTTTGTTATTGTTACCACCTATCAGCAGCTTATCCTATTTGGTATCTTTCCCATGTCAGCTGGCTGGCAGGTCTTTCGTTTTTAAGAAATCCCTAAGGTGAGTGGGAGATGCAGAGAAAGGAAAGGAACCAACAGTTGTTGAGGTCTACTCTTCTAGGTACTCCAGCAGTTAAATGATATGTTATATCATTTAACCTTTACATGACCCACCAAAGGTTAACTTCTGATTTTCTGCACCCAAGCTTCATTTGGAAGCTTCATTTTTCCTTCCTGAGATAGCCCTACCTCCCCACAACCCTCCCAGAAACTGGTCATCTTCAAGTATCCCGCAAGTTTTGTCCCCACCTCTTCAATGTCAACAGCTCCGTTCCTTTTCACTGTATCTAAGTTGAAATATATTTCCCTTCACAGCTGGTGCTGATGTCTGAGTCAACAGGCATCTAATAGTTCCCTGAATCCTGTCATGTTCCTCCCTATGCACTACTGCTGATACTACAGAAGGCTGATGGTGGCAGCTCCATGGAAAGCCAAGTGTAAAGATGTCAGCTTCTTGCAAACAAGGCCACACGTCCTGACTGGCTCTGGGCCAGAGAGAATGTTCTCACACCTAGGCTGTGGGACTTGTCTGGGTGGTTTGAGAGTTTTGGGTTTTTTTGTGTTTTGCTTTTTTTTTTTTTTTTTAGATTTTTGGGGGATTCTGAATGACTCTAAGGAGCAAGGGCGACTTATGTTTACTTTCTTCTTACTGACAGGCCATGTTTTCAGGAAAAGAACAGTTAAGGAGGATTTCTGACATCACTGCTCCTATTTATACTTAACATTATTTATTGAGGCAAGTTTGGTAATAATGAAGATATTCTGGCAATAAATAAAAAAAAATCATTACATGGCTAGTGAGTTTTAAACAGAATATTTATTCCCTATCTGTCTTTTCAATCACTTCTATATCCATAGATAGCAATGTTGTCTTTGAATACAGTGACCAATTTTAATGCCACCTGATAACAAAGTGGAGGGGAGTGGGAATGGTCAGCAAGAATATCTAGGTCTATTTAGGCTTTAGTCTCAAAGGCTGCTATTTAGACTTTAGTCTCAAAGGCTGATGTTCAGTTTAGTCATTGGTTACTTCTGTGATAACAATTTTCCTTATCTCCTTAACCCATTAAAACTGAGTCTGATTTCCTGGTGAAATTCATTAAGATGGCATTTTAATATGGGTCTGGGTCTCATATGACATGTACCACACTTGTGACAGGCTTCTTTCTACACCTCCGCTGCATCTGTCATTAGCTAGAGGATATTGGTCCTCTTAGTTGAAGACAATGATGATTCATCTCTGTGGGTGGGGCTGAATAGGCTGATATATAATGAATATGCCGTTCCACTTTAGACCGCAGAGGTGATTTTTTAAAAAATTTATAGCTGGAATACATGCTGATTTAGATGCTGATTGATTGATTTCAATCACGGCCCCAATTTTCTCCCTCCTGTTTCCTTGCCCCTTTCAATGTGACTTTGCATCCCTCCCATCAAGAGGTAGACTCTATTTCCCCACTTAGGCCACTGAATCTAGGCTGGCCTTTTGACTTGCATTGGCCACTAGAATGCAACAGAAGTAACAGTGTGCCAGTTCCATGTCTAAGCCTAAGTGTGTGCTTCCACTTTCTTTCTTGGAACTTGCCATTGCTACGTGAACAAGTCTAGGCAAGCCTGCTGGAGGATGAGAGATGGTGTGGAGTAGAGAGGAGCCATCCTAGCTGAGGCCGTCCCGGACCAGCCAGCCCACAGCTAACATACCAGCTGACCACAAATGCGTGAGCAAGCCCACCAGGATCAACTGGGCCCAGGCCAGATCAGCAGAACCACTCAGCCAACTCACAGTCTCATGAGAAGTAGTAAAGCCACTAAGTTTCAAGGCGTTTGTTATGAAGCAATAGGTAACTAATACAATGACAGATTCCCTTCTTTTTTTTCTGACTGCCAGGAAGTTCAGAGTCAAATTTGAAGGCCAATCACAGAATCTATGTTCATTCATTTATTCATGTTTATTGCACCCTTCATGGCTAACATATTTGCATTCTTCTCTCCTTGGTAGTGAACTTAAAAAATTTAATAATCTATTGTTGGCATGTTGGTTCTAAACCAACTCAATCTCCTGTTTTAAATATTTAGGTGGTTTTTACTTATCATCAGATTAGAAGAGATGACTTTAGAGCAGGATTGGCAAACATTTTCTGGAAAAAGCCAGCTAGTAAATATTTTAGGCTTTGCAGGCCATACAGTCTCTGTCACAACTACTCAACTCTGCTGTTCTAGTGCAAAAGCAGCCCTAGACTACGTGTAAACAAATGAGCATGGCTGTGTTCCAAAAAAACTTAATTACAAAAACAGGCAGTGGGTAGGATTTGGCCCTCAGGCCATAGTTTGCTAACCTCTGATCTAGAGAAATCTACATTACTATGCAAAAACACCTGCATCCATACTATAATCCCATCACCTTTATTGTAATTCATCTCAATTACTTTGAAAAAACAGGTAAAGCAGGTGAATTTACTTCCTCTATCAAAAGACAAAAAGGGGCTGATTATAGAGCAATGCTGTATAGAGACTAACAGCATTTGTACCAGGGCAAGCAATTATACTGAACAACTTAAAATTCCCTAGCCACTTTGTCCCTGACTGGTTATTTAGTTAATGTTAAAGGCCAGGGTAACACAAGCGATGTCTCATTTGTTTTGTTTCATTTCTCAGCCTCTAATCTCAAATACTCATTTAACAAACGCACGCTGTATGTCACAATGAGGATGGGGCTCTGGTCGTACTTGCCTACTCGGAGCTCCCTGAATGTATTGTGCTATTTCACGCCTCTCTAGCTCTGCACACAATGTTCCTTCTGCCTGGAACACACTTAGCCCTCTTCTCTTACTGGCTAACACCCACTCGCTGATCAAAACTAAGCTCAATGATACTGCCTCTTGGAAGACTTCCCTGAGTGCACCTCCACCTCCTCACCCTCAACCTCCAGTCCGCACACTCAGTCTCAGCATTTATTCTACTAAGTTAATAATTAAAACAGCTAATCATATTTATACGGTGCCAGGCACTTACTATGTGCCAGGCACTGTTAAATACAGTCATTTAACTGAAATTATCAGTATACTTTCCTGTTTCTCTAGTCCAAGCACACATTCAAAAACATTTATTACCTCCCAACTGTTGGGCTAGATAAAGATAAATAAATTTAACACAAGCCTGTAATATACAGTGTAAGCCCACTGAGGACACGTACTGTGTCTTATTTGTCTTTACTTTTCAACACCTAACAGTGTCCAGAGCAGAGATTTTAAATTAATATTAGATGAATGAATGAATGAAAATAGCTAACACTTATACAGTACAGAATATGTACCAGGCAATGTCCTAAGCTCTTTACATGTCTAAACTCATTTAATCCTCATAATGACTTTATGGGGTAGCTGGTATAATTATCACCATTTCACATATGGGTAATAGAAGGCAAGGAGAATTTTTAAGTAACCTTCCCAAGGTCACATAGATAGTACGTGACAGAGCTGATTCCAGAGTCCATGTTCATAACCACTGGATGAAATAAAAGCTTGAGTGACTCAGCATAAATCCATTGCCACTCTTGGGAAAGTAATTCAAAGGATGCATCCTTGAAGACATGGGTGATCCAGTGGCAGTGGTTATGTGCTTGGGTTTAGGAGTTAGAATTGTATTCACATTTGCACTCAAGTGCTCAGGGTAAGTGACAGGGTAAGTGAACAGTGTTGTTGGTGCTGCTGACAGTGCCTCCAAAGTGCACCCTCACATTTATTCACAGACCATTACAGTTGCATTCTGAACTCCAAGCTGATTTCTCCCACGGCCGTCTCCTCTTCTCGAGTAGGCATGCATTGACACTTGAGGAGCGACTCCAGCTACCTGCCAGCATGTGACTGCTGTTTTGACTCTTCCCTGGTGGCAAGCAGGATTATACAGTAGATCCACCCAGGCTGGCCTATTCCAATGGACACTTGAGCAAATAAGCATTTTGAAGAAAACTACACAGGAATATCCATAATGTTGGTGAACTTGGCCAGCCATGTGCATTTTTTTAAAAAGATTGCTGCCAGTCACTCACTGATGGCTTTGTAAGTCCCCATGGGGCCTCCCAGGCAATATGCCACTCAGTGGGGAAGACAGAGACAGGAAGAGATAGTGACTAGCCTGCAGCTGTCTCTGAGGACAGGCTTGCTCGGCTGAAAAAGAAAGAACAGATATTTTCAATAGAATTTTGCTTATGAAACAAACATGGGTTTGGAAAGTTTTAGGTTTGAGCATTAGGACATCAGAAAATAAAAGTGATCACAGAGTCCCTGCAGACCCTTTAAGTCCATAGTCCCTCTGAGGGTAGAACAAATGGGCCCATTCTCCTGCCTCCAGGCAGTTTTCTTCAAAAAACTAGACTCTTCCTCTTTTCTTCCTTTGCAGTTAGGTACATAGGAGGAGGCAAAGAGGCAATTTGCTTGGTGGCCTCCATCGATGGCCTGAAGGACCTAACAAAGATGTGCCAGGGCCGGGACTAGCTCCCACAAGCTCCCACTTCTCAGTCTGAGGCACAACAGAGACCAATAAGAATTCGACAATTCAAGAACTGGCTCTTGCAAGCAACCATGTGTCACTGCAGAGCTGTGCAAGACTGTACCTGCAAGTACATGATAAGGTATAAGAAGATCCTGTCTTTCCCTTTCTCCCCGACAGGCTTACCTCCATCAATAATTAATCATGGGACTTCTCCAGGAAAACATTGATTGGCTGGCCGGAAGACTTGAGAAATATTCAGTTGCCCAGTATTCTTGTGCACCTACAAACACATTTTTCAGGGCTTGGGTAGAATTTATAGCACCCAATTTTCCAATTAAAATAATCCAAATGTTATTGTATTTATAGCCCCTTGCATACAGTTTAACGCTTAATAATTCTCTGCTTGTTTCATTATGTAAAACTTGCATTTTCCCATCTAGATCATAAACTCATTGGGAGCAGGGATCATGTCTTTACTTCTTTTGAATCCTCCACAGCACCAAGCACAGAATGGAGGAGCGCAGTACTGGGTGGTCAACAGGAAAGACCACAGGACAGTGTCTGGAGGCCTGGGTAGTTTCTGTGCCCCCTGCCCCATTCAGCTGGGTGTTAGACCTTCAGGAAGCGTTTAAGTCTCTGACATGCAATTTCCTCATCTTAAAATTGCCCACTTACCTCACCGGTTTGTTAGGAGGATCAAATAAGATAACATATGTGAAAGTATTTTGTAAACCAAGATTTCTTAGCTACTGAAATGTAAAAAATCATCAGAAGGGCATTTAGTAAATATGTGATTGATTTTTAATGATAAGGTATTGTCTTCCCTTCTCTCCTATATTCAATTCCTTTAGGAGTTTTATTTCTCAGGATTTAATTTTATCTGAGTGGCAAACCACTCCACAACTTCCTGATACTGTGTGAATTGTCCCCTAGTGCATTTCGCCCCATAGCTACCTTAAAATGTGATTGAAATCTAAGCAAACCAGCCAACAAAGTCACAAGGCATACCATGGTTACATCTATCACTCAGGGCTCCCAGAGACCAATGCCTTTGTAACCCACAGAGTTTCAGAACCTTTCTTGTGCTATATCAGCCCACTCGAATTGTACCCTGGACAAGGATTATGTATTTTTCCATATTCTGGTGCATACTTGATACATGAGAGTGGCAGGTCATTGCTCTAAGCCCAGGCCAGCTGAGAAGAAAATGAAAAACGTGGCAACTTACATGAGAAATTTTACAAAGAGATGACACTATGAAACAGACTTTTAGAATGATTCATTTATTCATCATCTTTATTTTCTATTTGCTCTTAGCAAAGAAGACAATCTCTCTGTAGTAACAAAATTCTATATGATACGTTAGAAAAATCTTCTTTCAAACGTGGTTATTCCCCAAATTCTTCTGGAAGATATAAAGTTTAGTCACAGGGTTTTTTCTCACTTAACTGGAGAAAAAAATGGAGACACTAAGACATAAAGTAAGCTGTATATTCTAGGAATTAGCTTATAGAGATTTCTGATTCCCCACCTAATACTCTGGGGAATAACATGAAAGTAAAAATAACTAGAGAACTGATGACTTGTTTCTGCTAAGTATTGTCATAACTCACTGAAAATTTTTAATTTCAGTATTTTCAATTAATTCATGAAAGCTATGTAAGCCTATTTTTTTTCCAAGTTCAATCAGAGAATGTCAACTGCAGGACTTATATACAGGGTATATATTGAAGCATTTTTTTGACAGATTGAATCTAGACCAGTTTTGAACTCCATCGATGAACACATTTATGATGCTCTTTTTAAGGGGCATAAAAAGAGGAATCTCTTTTTAAGAATTAACCAATCCAGAACAGTTTTCTGAAATCTCATTTATTTTCTTTTTAACACTTTTTATTATGGAAAGTTTCACACATACCCAAAGGTAGAAAGAAGAGTAAAAATGAACTTCCATCCTTATGAACAGTCACCCAGCTTCAACATATGGCCAACCTTGTGAAGCCTCACTTTATTTTCCTGAGGAAGATTCGCTCTGAGCTAACATCTGTTGCCAATCTTCCTCTTTTTGCTTGAGGACGATTCGCCCTGAGCTCACATCTGTGCCCATCCTCCTCTATTCTGTATGTGGGTCACTGCCACAGCATGGCTGATGAGCGGTGTAGGTCCGTGCCAGAAGCAGAGCACGCTGAGCTTAACCACTAGGTCATGGGGCTGGCCCCGAAGCCTCATTTTTAATTGACATCAGTAGCCAGTAAAATTAAACTCATGTTATATGCCAATAAATTTTAATGTTCAAATCTGATAATATGTTTGTTTATACATATTTTCCTAAAATAATTTTATTTTCATCAGACACATTTCTTTCTCACTCTTAAATCTCTCTCACTTCTCCTCTGGCCGAAGTGAGGCCAGTCCCTTTCACCATCAATACTAGAGGAAAAATACTTAAGCAGAGGAAGAAGTGGTAGATTTTTAATTTATTAATTTATTAATTATTCTCTTCCTATGACACCATGCCTTGCTCCCTTTGCCTGAAATGTTGCAGGAAATTAGTGGTAATGAGAAGGGAGGCACTTCCAACAACAGAACTGATTCTTTGTCCCTTTGCCCCAGCAACATAGCGAGTGGCAGAATGAGAGGTGCACTCCATTGTCGATACTAAAGGGAGAGAGAGACCCAGCCACAAACAGTACAACCCAAACGTCTCAAGGTGGAGAGTTTCTTGTATGTAATAGCTTATTTATTCAATTGATTTTCTATATATATAAATTAATAAAAATTTTTGCAGAGTACAAAAGGGTTGCTGTTGGGCCGGCCCCGTGGCTTAGCGGTTAAGTGCGCGCACTCCGCTGCTGGCCACCCGGGTTCGGATCCCAGGCGCGCACGGACACACTGCTTCTCCGGCCATGCTGAGGCCGCGTCCCACATACAGCAACTAGAAGGATGTGCAGCTATGACATACAACAATCTACTGGGGTTTTGGGGGGAAAATAAATAAATAAATCTTTAAAAAAAAACAAAAGAGTTGCTGTATAGAATTATTATTTTAAGATTTATCAAAATGTATACCCATTTGTAGCCAAATCATACCCGGAGGGAATCTAAAATAATAATAATTTTTAAAAAGAAGTAAATTAGAATGATGTGGTTGGGTAGAAGTTATATGTCTTGAGCAAAACTTTGGTTTCTTCTTTCATACTGTTCTCCATGGTAAAAACAGCACAATTCCTACCTAGATGGTAACACTTGTACCATTTGCTTAATTTTAAGATCTTTGATTGCTCTTGGGAACAAGTATACTGCTGTGGCATGACGTGGAAGGTATAATTTGGAGCCAGATGAGAGAAAAAAGGCTCTTTTCAGAAGTAATATATTCATGTAAACATAAAGGTATCAAAAAAGGCTTAATAATTTCACCAAGTAATCTAAAGCTAAATTTCATACGCAAGTTCCTCACAGAACTAGAACAAACTTGATGGAACTCAAGCCTTCCATGGAAAGAGATTTTAAAACTTTTAAAGCAAATGCATTAGGGATCGTAAGCCTCAAAATGTAGTGCAGTGTTACTCATTGTTGTATTTGCTTTATCACCCATGATAACTTGTTTTGCCTTCAGTAAAAACTTAAGAGAAATGTAAGGATGAATACGTATCATAATTCATTCCTATGTGGACTTTTAGCATCTGGGATGATAGCTTTCCTTTTTCCTTCAACAGTCAGACTCTGAAAGGAATCTGGGAGTGCTACGCACAGGGGTGGTGCTCACTCAAAACAGGGCTCCTTTCCGGCTCTGCTTAAACATGTCTACATGTGACGTCGAAGGGAGTGAGAAAAATAAAGCTCCTCAATTATTACACAGTGCCAATTACCTACTTTACTGTTGAAGAAATAAACTGCATTTCTTCCTCAGCATAGTCACAACGAATCTCTGAGATACAGGGATACAGTTAAGTCAGAAAAAAGCATTTGCTTATTTAAGAGAAGTAAGCACTTCATAGGAAACTTTCAACTTCACAGAGGTGGGAAATAACTTTTAAAAAGAATCAAGCCAGTAAACCTAAGGAAAAGGGAGAAAAAGGAAACAACAATGAAATATAATAAGTAATAAAAATAAAAAGGAAAGAATAAAAATAAATATATCAGTTACCTCTAAAAATTTGATTGAGTTGAATTTCCCTTTCAAAAGACAAACTTTCAGATTGGGCTATAAAGACAAAATTAAACTATGTATGAGAAACTCACTTCAAATAAAGTGACAGAGAAAGTTTGAAAATAAATGATTGGGCAGATATATGTCAAGCAAATCCAAAAGCAGGAATGGCAATACTAATATCAAATTCAAGGCCAAAAGCATAAAATAGGAATGATAGGATGCAATGATTAAAGGCACTGTGGCAGAGATTGCTGATGCCTATGCAATGCCTATTCCTCTTCACCCTTGCCTACAAAACTTCAATTTAATTTGGCACAGCAATGTGTCCAGCTAAACACAAATTAATTTCCCTTCCTCTTTTATAATTAGGGGTGGACAATAAATTGTAAGCCGAGATTAGTGGATGGGGCTTGCTGAAGTCAAATTCATCTGGAAGCTACTCCTTTCTGAACTTCTTTTTCCTCCTTCCTGACTGGAATATGTATGTGATGGCTGGAGCTGCAGGAGCCATCTTGCAACTATGACTTATAGAATGGACACCACATACTAAAGTTGGCAAAGCAGAAAGACAAATGGACTTTGCATTCCAGGTGAACATGGAGCCACTATATCAGCCCTGAACTTCTGTCCATCAGTTATCTTTTATGTTCGAGAAAAATACATTTCTATTTAAGCCACTATTATTTGGGTATCATTTTATATGCAGGCAGCTCAATTTCCTGTGGTACAGATATAAACGTGAAAAAAATATAATAGTCGTCAGCTAGTATGCACTAAAAAACATAGCACAAAATTTTTAAAAATCAAAACCACTAGAAAGACAAGCAGAATTTGATGAAATGACAACCACAGTAGTAGATTTTAATATACCTCTTTCAGAATTTGATAAAATATGAAATTAAAAACAAGCAAGAATATAGAAGACTATAATGATATCCATAAGCTTATTATACATGCATGCATATATGAGTATACATGTGTGATTAGTATGTAGTATAAAAACCATAAACTTATACCTTACAAAAAAAGAATATGCAATTTTTTATATGTGTATGGAACATTTACAGAATTAATCATGTAGTTGGCCATAAAAGATGAAAGCATATTGTAGCGTAGGATGTAAAGAAAGGTGCTGGAACCAGACAGCCTGTTCTACAGCCTGCTGGCAGAGTGACCTTGGGCAAGTTACTTAACCTTCCTGGGCTTTGTTTGTCTATAAAGTAGGGATCATAACAGTAGAAATTTTATCTTTTATAATAATTATTATCCCTCCCAGCCTAGTGTTTTCCAGCTTGATGTCCATTTACCCACACAAAGCTTCGAGCGCCACATGAAACTAACTTTAGGTAGAGGTGCCAAGCCATCGGATGGCCGTTACCGTTTCACACTGGGAGGGTCAGGACAGGAGAGAAGGTTAACATTTCTCTGATTGGCCTCAGCTGAACAGTGAACACAACTCCGTCTAGCACAGAATTCAAGAGCACCAAAAGAATGTTAAATGGATGAATTGTTACTTGCAGAAAAAGAAACCGGCACCATGTTTCCAATTATTCTTCATTTCAGACAACTAGCTGTTTCTGTTGGTTGGCACAGTGAATGGGGAACACTATTGAGTAAACTCTGCTAAAGAAGGATGAATGTGGACCAGTGGATTTTTTTGACACAGTTCCAGCTTTATTTTTGCTTATTGCTGGCGAGCTAATATGAGGGACATTAGGAAACAATTGACAAAAACTTTGTAAATAAGGCTTAAAGGACAAGAAGTCTCTACAGGCCCCCAAAACGTAAACTTTTTGTACCAACAAGGATTGTTTGTGACATAAGACAAAACCTCTAAATTTAGTTGTTGGTTAGAAAAAGAAAAAACACTTATGTAAATCTTTTTTAAAAAAATTCTTAAAACATTTTTAATAACACAAAAGCAAAATATTGAAGTATTTTAAATATTTTTAAACAGTTGATGAAAAGATAGTATTTTCATGGGCAAGTATTTTAATAAATGGAAATATATGACTATTTAAGAATACTATTAATTGTATATTTTAATAATTGTTTCATATAAGTAAATTATAAATATATAGGATATGAGTATTCACTGTTTATATATTTTTATAAAAGTAAATTTAATAAAAATATTAAATATATAAAAACTTATATGTCTATCCCTGAACTTGGAAGGAAAGCAGAAATAAACTAAAGTAGTAAGTCCTCCAACTCATTTTAGGTTACAAACCATAGATAAACTGATGTCAACTGGGAATGAATGGGGTATTTGTTCCTTTGCTTTTGGGAATCTGTAACAGCATCAGCAGAGTGATATTTATGTTTTTGCATATTTTTGTAAGTTTCTTCTCAAACACATTGATGTACAAATAGACAAACTGAGGGTGATTATTATTACTATTTTTGTGTTCCAAAATATTTCCTCTCTAGCTATTCCTAATTTCTCTCAAAATTATCTTAGTGTATCAAGTCTTCGCCAATCTCTACTCCTTCCTCTCTTCAAAAAGTTTTGTGTCATTGCAAAATCAGCTCCCATCTTTCTGCTTAGAATGACCTTCTCACTCTCTTCCGCACTCATAAGTATCCTTTCTCAGCCTTTGCTTAAGCTGTTGTCATTCATAGAAGCTCTGTCTTCGTTCTATGTGTAGAACATCAAGCTCAGGAAGAAGTGTTTTCCAACTATGAGGTTTCAGACTTACTCAGATGAAATTCAAACAACGTATTGTTTCCCAAATGAAGATACATGTAGGGTACCCATTTATCAGGGAGGAAGGCAGACTGGGGAGGAGAGACAGAGACTGAAACAGAGAAGAGAGAGGCAGAGAACAGACTTTCCCTGTCTGAATTGTGCTAGAAGCTGAGATTCTGTACTTCTTTTGTAAACTCTGTTGATTATCAACGCTGCTAGGACTATGTGAATTTTTTAAAATTTAACTTGGCAGATAGTAGTACGTATTTACTGGATTGAGTTGATAAAATCAGTGTTAAGAACTACATTAAACTGATTAGAAGATTTTTTTCTGATGTAGAAGATTTTCTTTAAAGGTTCATTTTTTTTTGTTTATTCCCAAAACTGTCTTCCTAAAATTTGTTTGAGTCTATCTAATCATGTAAGGCACAAGATCATCTGGCATTCTTGCTTTCTCCCAACACACGGAGGTCACATGTCTCATGCTGCCCTCATCCTTGTGATGGGAAGAGAAGCCACAAAGTAATTTTAAAGAATAAAGAAGGATTAAGAACAGAGAAGGGGTTCTGAGGAAAATGCTACATATGAAATCAGGAATCTTTCTTTCCATGGAATTTGTAACTCTTTTTTGAATCTTTCTTGTCTCCTGCTATTTGTTTTCCCTTCACCAGGCAGGGAAACTCAGTTTTGCCTACTAAGAATTCCATCTGCCTCTCTGAAAAAGGACAGACAGAGTGTGGTGGGAGTGGTGAGGGGAAAGATGAGGATTAAAAGTCTCCAAAGTTCGAAGAAGGAGGAAAGTGAAAAGTGAAAACTAAATTCCATTGTCAGTTTCTTCCTCAAGCATCACTTCTGGTTACAAGATAATTTGCAGTAGATGAAAACCATGTTTTTCAAAACCTAACTCACATCACCATTCTGGGACTCTGATATGTCCCTCTTCCACTTTTTGGTCAATAAAGAAATTCATCTTGCCCAGAATCCAATCATTTAAAATGAGTCACAATGCATGACTCAAGATTTAACTAGCTACAGTATTCTTCCTCGTATTAGATTTAATGTTTCCTTCAAGACTGGCTTGTAGGAGTGTTACTTCCCCACTCCCAGGTAGCTAAAGATTTTTGTTACACTGTTTCTGTTGTATCAATGTGTGTGTGTGTATGAATAAAATATGATGTGTACACATACAGTCTTTGAGTAATGCTATAATTATAAACACAAGTCTAAGGAAAATATTGATTTTTCCAATTCACCCAAGGAAATGACAAATTAAGTAAAACAAATACCATATTACAGAATATATCTGATTTTCACTTTTAAAATCAAGTAATTTTTACTCAAATTTTACAAATTTGACTCAGTCATATCTCGTATGCTAGGGATTGAATTCTCCCTCATACATTTGAATTATTCATCATAGATGTCAAACATTACACAAAGATTTATGGTGAAAGTAATACTGTGGATCAGGTACACGTGGCTGCCCCCCAATTGCATTTGACAGCATTTCCATCTTACAGTGGTTCCTGAAAAGTCTAACAACAGGTTTGCATAAGTCAGAGCCTTTCTTGCTGCAGTTACCACAGGAGACATTTCTATGGGCTTTCGTGGTGTGCAAGATAGGTCAATTTGAATTCATATCGTCTAACTTTGCTGAGGCTTCAAGTATGCTCACTAATAAATTAATCCTTGAGCAGCTAGATTAACCAACCCCCAAACCAAACTCTTCAAAGGCTCTTCATTGCTTCTGGTCAAAGGAGGAAGGCTCACACTCCTAGGTCTTGCATTCACAGCCTTTCTCCACTGACCCCAATCTACACTCCTACCACATCCTTTCAATGCTGGTCCCACTCGTCTACTCACCGTTCCCCAAATACACCCTGTACCTTTCTGCCTTCAGGCATTGCCTCAAGCTGTTCTTCTCACCTAGAATATCTTCTTTTTGCTCTACAAACCCAAGCCTACTGGTCCTTTTAGTAAATTTTGTATTTTTTATTAGACAACATAATGCATGACTACATTCTCTTTGTAAAAATATTCAAACAATATAGAAGTATATACAGTAAAAACTGAAAGTCCCTATGAATTCTAGCCCTTCCTTCCTCTCCCCCACCACCTGCTGACTGCACTCCCCTCCTCGCAATTTGCTAGGTATCCTTTCAGCTCTTTCTCTCTGCATTTAATATACATATACAGTTTTTGTTTATTTCGTTTTTAGGTAAGTAAGGGTAAACTGGACACTCTGTTCCATGGCTAGCTTCCTCCTCTTCAAGGCCTATATGAAATTTCCTTTCTCCCCTGAAACTACCCCCCTCACTGCTTTAGCATCTTCCCCTCACCCATTACCCTGTCTTGAACTTCTAAGTCTTGGTGTCTATGTCACTCTATTGGCTTCTGATCCATCTCTTTATGATGCTGGGTTGTTGAACTTTTTATATGTGAGTGTCTTATTACTGGAATGTAAAGTCTTTGAGGGCAGGAGCTTATCTTTATCTTTGTGTGGTGTTTAGAACTGTATTATGCACAAAGTAGATATTCAAAACTATTTTATTGAGTAAGTGAACTTCAGGTTTCCTATTTCCTGATCCAAAGTGGGAAAGCTCTGCTTAAATGGAGAGAAAAATAAAAATGTACTATAATGAAGTATTTAGAGTTTTCATAGCCTCTCCTAAACATTCTCCCAATCTCTTCTGCATGATGGGTTGGCAGATTTCTACAAATCAACTGAGAAGTGCAGCAACTTTGTGAGAAGTTAGAGACCCTAGGCAAAACTGTTCTCTGACCTCCCAGACCAAGGACAGCTCCACCAGTTAAAAACTCTGAGATGAAAACATTCCTACAGTGAAGGGAAGTTTACAGCGCAGGCTGATGGGAAAAAGGGTTATGAGGGAAGCACAGACTATCCAAGAACAACATACTCTGTCAGACTTTTTACATCTAAAATTTCAACTCTCACTGAACGACTTCTCCAACGGAATTAATCACCGGCATAACGGGCACAGCAATTCTAAAAACCTTTCACTTTTCCTTTTAACATAAAAGCTATAAAGTCGAACTTGACATTCCTTTTTAAAAAGTTATTTTCTCAGATCACAGAGAAGGGGAAACAACCAATATCTTGTGTTATTTTAAATGCTCTTGAATAATTTACTTAGAACTTCTATTCCTCAGTTTCTTTATCTAGCTATAAAATGGATACAACAGTAGTGCCTATTTTATTGGATTCTGAGCATTAAAATGAGATAATCAAGTGCAGTATGTAGCAAAGTCTGACTCACAGTAAGTTCTCAAAAATGTTCGCTATGATGAGGATGATCGTGTTATGGCTTCTCATGCCGGCGTCAGGAGCTGAAAGGGTTTTCTACAAGGGACTTCAGCCAAAGAAGGCAGACAAGACACAACACTGTTGAGCTGTTATAATGGTGAACAGTATGAGCAATATTTCTTGGAAAATTCTAGTCCAGTCCTTCAGTCTCATTACAACGAATTTGCTTAGAATCTTTATTAAAATGTTGCATGAAATAAATGGGCTATTAAATGGAAAAATCTCTTTTTGTTACAAATTTCCTCTGAATTAGTATTAATCATAACTGGATTTTATATTCCTTTTGACATCTTATGTGTCTTCTATTAATAGTCTCAATTCTTAAGTCCAAATAATCAATGGGAAGGACTTAACTTAATATTTAATAAGTAAGGATTTTGTTTTATCAAAAAAGTTGCTATTGGACTTACAGGAGAGCTTTTAAATGCTTCAACTGAGGCCGTTAATCAAAACAGATAAAATCATCTTAGTTAATAACTAAATACTTAGAATACTGCAGATAATCAAAATAGTTAAAATGCTTCAAACTGCTAATTTTAGGGTCTCAAATAGGTATTGAAACACTCTGGACATACACAGAACAAGTCCAAAGCAATGAGCTAGTTAATTCTGATGCAAAGACATTTGGCATCAATTGATTGAGAATTTCAGGTTGAATTATTAAGTTATTCAATTGTTTACTTCACCTGGGAGACTATTATACAATAAATCAACTTGGGCTATCTTAATAATTAATGTGTGTTCGTCAATGTACAGGCTCAGGGCATAGGATTTGAGGTCAGAAGGATAAGGGTTTAAATTCCAACTTGGTAACCTCCTAGGTAAGTGAACTTGGGCAAATTGTTTAACCTCTCTAAGCCTCACTTTCCTAATCCCTAAAATGTGAGTAACACCTATTTTGCTGGCTTGTAGGGATAAAAAGCTTAATTGACACTTAGTAGGTGGACTGGATTATTTCTTTTTTCTTTTTTTAACCACTTCAGTTTCTAAGCCACGATGATAAACAAGTAAATACATAATATATCAGAAGGTGATGAGCACAGCGGAGAAGAGCAAAGTAGGAACCCTAAATGTCTACCAGTGGAGGAGGGGTAGCTAAAATAAGAGAAAATGAAAAAACAGAGGGAGACATGGATAAGGCAGTTTAGCCTCAGTCCATGCACATAAATATGTTAAGACACATGGGGCAAGTTGTGCTCTGTCAGCCTTCATCGTTTCATGATTGTGACCATCATAACCAGGAGGACGCAGCCTAAATTTATGTAGGCAAGTGGAGAAGAAGAAGAAGTCAGAAAGGAGGAGGTGGGGGAGCTGAGACTTGGGCGACTAAAGCTGTAGGACCAGCCATTGGTGTCAGTGGCTCTCAGTCATAAAGGCAGGTTCCATTGGCCTGGATACTCACACTCTCCTTTGGTACCTGACAATGCAGTCTAGAGGGTGAGTTGAGTTGTAGCAGCAGTTTCTTTTGATTATTTAAAAAAATTATTATTTTAAACATAAAATAACCACACTACAGAAAGCAGATAACCTAAATACAGAACATTTGAAGGATTTAGAAAAAATAAGCCACCTATAATCCCATTAGCCTAATGCATTTAATATCAGCAGTTGGGTTAATTTCCTCCTAGTCTTTTCTCGTATGCATATTTAAAGGTAACTGAAATCACACTGTATACAATTGTGGATCCTGTGCTTTTAAATATAACATTGTCTCAAAAGCATTTTCCTTGTTGCTAACCAGCTTTTCATCACTATCCTTTTAACAAGTGAACAGTATATCATTAAGTTAATGAACAGTAATTTACTTAATTTAACTATCTCCTTATATCATTAGATGTTTAGAATCTTTCCAATTTTTTGATATTATAAATATCACATCAATATACCTTTTCCTGCATATTTTAGATTATCCTCTTAGATTTGGTTTTCAGAATTTTCAAAACATAAAATGTTCCAGTTCATCAACATTTTATGACTCTTCATGTTTACTGCCAAATTGCTGTTCAAAGGGATTGTATCAATGTACAGTCCCAAGAATGGTGTGTGAGAGTAACAAACCTCACTGCAGCCTTGAAAACATTGGATTATTACATTATTAATTTTTTTTTTTTACAACTTCAGTTTCTAGGTCATGATAATAAACAAGTAAATACATAGTATGTCAGATGATGATAAGATGTTCACAATGGTGGACAGCAAAGTGAGGAGAGGGGAAAGTGGCAAAGGGGTTTGGTGGTTGCTGTTTTATGTAGGATGATCAGGAAAGGCCCTTCCAAAAATGTGGCATTTCAGTAAGAGTTGAAGGAAGTGAGGGAGTAAGGTATGAGAATCATCTGCGGAAAGAGGGTTTCAGGCAGAGAAAACACCAAGAATGGCCCTGAGGCAGATTCAAGCTGGGCTGTCTTTGAGGAACAGCGAGAAGGCCAGGGTGGCTCCTGTCCATTGGGAAAATGGGGGCACAGAAGGAGATAAGATCAAAGGGAAAGTGGGCAGCCAGGACATGTAAGGCTTTATTGGCCATTGTAAGGATTTTACTTTTATTTTGAGTAGGATAGGAAGGCATTAAAGGGTTTTGGAAAGAGAGGAGTCAGGAATTGACTGTGTTTCATATGATTAGCTGATGTGTTCAGAGAAGACTAAATATGCTCAACACCGAACTCAGTATCTTTCCCGGCAGACCTCCTACATTCTCAGCATCTCCATGCTCTGACTCATCAGTGCTCAAAACCTCAGTCATCTTTTGCATCCCAGAACTAATTGTCACCAAGCCCTGTCAATTCTCCCTCCAAAATGTCTCTTGTGTCTGCCTTCTCTATTCATTCCCATTGCCCAAACTTTACCATAACAATTTTCTAAATGATCTCTCAGCCTTCTATCTTTCTGCTCACCACTCATACCACTCAGTGCTGTCAGCAATCATCTGAGCAAAGTTGATTATTTATGGGTCTGTTCTTTATCTTTGCTGCCCCCATCCCAACAATAAGGTCAAAATTCTTTAGAATGAAATTCAAGCTCTACCACAATCTGATTCTAATCTAGGAGCCAAAATTTATCTCCCATTATTATTCAGAATTAACTGTGCCTTCCTGTCTAACAAGTTTCCTGAACCAGCTCTGCACTTTCTTACTGTACACTTTTGCTTACATTGTCTCCCCTTCCCTGAACCTTCTGTTTAAAACACTCTTCTCTTCTAGCCCCACCCGGAAATCCTACCCATACTTCCTGGACCACCCCAAACATCACTTTCTTCACGAAGTCATCCCCAATCTCTCTGGCTGGAATTATGTTTATTTCCTTTTGTGCTCCCATAAGTTCTACACCATTACTCAAACATTCTGTACCATATTATACCATAGTATTTTGAATATGTTTTTTCCTTACTAAGTGATAAGTTCCTTGAGGATCCACACCTTATTTATCTTTATATCTCCTACAGCACTTACTATAACGCCTTGAACATAGTAGGTATTCAATAATTGTTTGTGGAACTCAAATTCCCCAAGGCTTTGTTGCTAATTCATTGTTGAAACTCAACTAGAATTTGGGTCATCTGATTCCCAGCTCCATATACCTTTCCCAATACCATTCTATCTTTCTGACTTCTTTGCATGGTTCATTGTCATCTCATCTGAAGAACATTTGAAACCACTAAGGAATTTTTTTTTTTTTTTTTTTTTTTTTTTTTTTTTTTGTGAGGAGGACCAGCCCTGAGCTAACATCCAATGCCAATCCTTCTCTTTTTGCTGAGGAAGACTGGCCCTGGGCTAACATCCATGCCCATCTTCCTCTACTTTATATGGGACGCCGCCACAGCATGGCTTACCAAGCAGTGCGTCGGTGCGCGCCCGGGATCCGAACCGGCGAACCCCGGGCCACCGCAGCGGAACGTGCAGCACCTAACCGCTTGCGCCACCGGGCTGGCCCCGAAACCACTAAGGAATTTTAAGGAAGGATGAGTAAACAAAAAAAAAATCCTGAAATTTATTTTTCATGTAGCTATTTAAGCCAAAGTGAACCTAATTTTAGGGGCACTAAAAATTTGACTCTGAATTGAAAAATTAAAATTAAAAAACATGGCGCATACACATCTAGAAACTTTTTAGCTTCTTACATTTTGATTTTTGAGCTGCACTTAATCTTTTAGGAGTCACATTGCCACATTTCTTGGTATGCTGTAAATCTTTAGTATGAGGAGAGAAAGAAAAAAGTGTGTGTGATTTTTCTTAACAGCTGTCAGCAACACTTCTAGCCCCTAAGAATATGAGAGGGTTTAAAATTTGGGATGAGGGGCCGGCCCCGTGGCTTAGCGGTTAAGAGCGCGCACTCCGATGCTGGAGGCCAGGGTTCAGATCCCGGGCGCGCACTGACGCACCGCTTCTCCAGCCATGCTGAGGCCGCGTCCCACATACAGCAACTAGAAGGATGTGCAACTATGACATACAACTATCTACTGGGGCTTTGGGGGAAATAAATAAATAAAATTAAAAAAAAAATCACTAGGACTGGCAAGCATCCGAAGGGAGAGCCATGTTCTAGTTTTAAAAAAAAAAAAATTTGGGATGAGACCCTGAGGCAAAGCATAATCCCAATTATCTCAATCCTTACTATCTTGGAAAAATAGCTCAAGGAACTAGTGTTCTAAAGTGGGCTTTCCCTTTGCAATTTGAAATTAAGTTAGTAAATTATACACATGGTACATGTTATAAATAAGTATATGTAAAATGAGAATAAAATTGTTATAGTATTTAAAATATAGTAACAGCTAGGATTAATATGCACATATGAGAACGCTTTTTGAGCAATGAACACTGATGCCTTAGGAAAAGAAAGACATGACTGAGTTAAAACATATTTCAGAGAGTGGTTTAAGGAAGTAGGGAGAAAAAAAGAAGTGGAATGACTTTTTCTCCTAAACAGTTTTGCCTTCTTCTCTCTGTTGCAACTTAGAAGAGGGCAGCACTGCTATGAAGGATGTCCCATTGAGGTTTTCACAAATTCAAATGAAATGGGATGAAATTAAAACCTTACATTTTACAGGAAAAAAGAATGAAACTGAAGCACTAATTCATCTCACTCTACTCCATCTCACTCTGAGTGTTATAGCAGTGACCGACCTGTGAATCTGACATGAATTGTAATATAGGATCATAGAAATGAAAGTGACTTCTGAAGTAGTTTCATCTACTTACTATCCTTGGTGAGTAACCTCCAAACTGTTTCAAACAAAGAGTTAGTATTTAAGAAACCTCCCCATAGGCAATTTTCCCCAACTAAAATCGAAATTCTACCTTACAGAATGACATGGACAATTTTCCTTGTGCTCTAGAATGGAGACATGAAAACAGCTTTTTGCCATAGCTAATGATCAAAACCATTTCTGTATCACATGGGTTATATTTCTGGACTACGGGAAGACAGCATAGAGTAATGGGTAAGAATTTGGGCTTGGAGACAAACAGATTTGTGCTTAAGCCACAGCTGTATGATCACAGGCAATTTACTTAAGTTCTCTAAGCCTCAATTTCCTCACCCATAATGTGGGGATGATAATTCTGCCCAGCTTATCAAATTACTGTGAAGAATAATCTAGAACAATTGCCGTCCAATAGAAATACAATGCAAGCCGCAAACGTGAGTTACGTATGTAATTTAAAATTTTCTGGTAGCCCCATTAAGAAAAGTAAAAAGAAACAGGTGAACTGAATTATAGTAATATATTTTACTTAACATACTGAAAATATAATTTCAATATATAAAAAATATTAGTGAGATATTTTACATTCTCTATTTTGTACTAACTCTTCAAAATCCAATGTGTATTTTACACAAATGGTTTATCTCAACTCAAACTAACCACATTTCAAGCATGGGTGGCCAGTGGCTTCCGTACGGAAGAGTACAGGTCTAGAAAAAATGCAGAAAGCATTTAGCATTACGCTAGGCATGTAGTGAATGCTAAAAAGTTGGGGCTTCTATTATTATCATTAGTATTATTGTTAGAGAACTGTGTAATCTTCTCAAAGCCTTCCATTCTCCAGACTGGCTGTCTGTGGTGCTCTTAGGGGTACCTGGAGAGACAGGGTTGCTCAAGCCTGAGCCCTCCAGTTACTTCAAAGGCAACTTCCTCGTGGTTACTCTCCATCTAGCCTATAGAGGGGGCCACAAAAAGTGGGACCTGCATGGCGAATATATCCATTGAGTGCCAATGACCTTCAGGTACTGACACATTAAACCCCAGGAAGCAGGCACCACCACTAATCCCCTAATCTACCACCTTCTCATATAAATAGGACAGGATACGGCATTTGCTAAGGCAACTGCTTGCTCCTATATTTTTCCCCTCAGAAGCAGCAAGGTGCTATGCAATACGTTGTGCTCAAAAGATGATTTGATAAGTTAAATGTAGTTACCATATGACCCAGCAATTCTACAAGGTATACCCAAGAGAATTATAAAACATATGTTCACACAAAAACTTGTACACAAACGTACACAGAAGCATCATTCATAACAGCCAAGAAGTCGAAACAACCCAAAAGTTCATTAACTGATGAATGGATATACAAAATATGGTATATCCATACAATGGAATATTAGTCAGCCATAAAAAGGAATAAAAGGCTAATACATCCTACAACTGTGGATGAACCTTGAAAACATTACACTAAGTGAAAGAAGCTAGTCACAAAAGGACACATATTGCATAACTCCATTTATATGAAATGTCCACGATGGGCAAATCCATAGGAACAGAAAATAGATTAATGGTTTCCAGGGTCTGGGGGGAGGAGAGAATTAAGAGTGACTGCTAACAGGTATGGAGTTTCTTTGGGGTGATGGAAATGTTCTGGAATTAGATAATGGCAATGGTTGTAAAAAACTAAAAACCACTGCATTGTAAACAGCAACAACAACAACAACAACAAAACCCCCCTTGATTTGTTGTCCTAGGGAAGCATGGTCAGAAACACAAGTACTGCCAGAGTCCCAGAATAGAGAAGTATATAAGCCTCTAAAAATAGAAATCACCCATGCCCAAAATATTATTTGTTAGGGTATCACTAACAAAAGCATACTTAATATCAAATCTTTCTCTCCTTCCCATAAATTACAACTGTTTTACATTTTAACATTAAGCATATTAACTACTAAGAGGGCACAAACCTGAAGGACTCACACACACATACATAAACATAAGTGCATGCAAATGTGTCAGAATTTTCTGAAAGAACGTACCTGTCGTTACTCTGTTCAAGGCTATCCCGGTACCCATCTGGCCCTCAGAGCGGCCCCACACGGCAAGTGCCACCTGCCTACCGTGTGGCAGCAGAGTGCCGTAGTTAAGGCACGGGCTCTGGAGCCAGGCAGCCTGTGTTAAAGTCCAGGTCTCTCTACTGACTTTGTGACTTTGGGAAACTTTCCTAACTCTTCCTGCCTCAGTTTCCCTTTACAATGGGGACGATAAGAGTGTCTGGGCTTGCTGTGAGAATTAAGAGAATTAACATATATACACTGCTCACAGGAATGCCTGGCCTGTGGTAGATACTTTATAAGTGTTCCACAGCATGCCAGTCTTGCTTGAACGTGCTTTCCCTCTGTCTGGAACACTTTCCCCACAAGATCTCTTTCCCTCTCTTCCTTCAGCACTTTGTTCAAATATCTTCTCAGCAACCCTGATCACTCTATCCCCCTCCCTTGCTTGTTTCTGTTCGTAGCATTTATCACTTTCTAATATACTAGATGATAATTTGCTTATGTGCCTTGTTTGTGGCCTGTCAACTCCTGCTAGAAGGCAGGGATCTTATCTGTCTGTTTGCTATCAACTTGAAGCACCCAGGACAGTGGTTGCCGCAGAGAACGCACTCTGCCATGTTTTCTGAAGGAATGAAGAGACGGGGGTTACTTCCGGGCAGTGGCACTGGGGATCGGGATGGGAGTGAAATGTACCTTTGCCTGAATAACATTTTGCACCATTTTATATTTTACCACGTGCTTATGTGCTTTTCATAACAATGAAAAGTGAGAAATAAGATACTGGAAATAAAAGAGTACATGGACCTGAGGGAGAAGCTGGTAGCACAAAACAATAAGACTTTGGGCATCCGTGACTGGAGGAGGGTTCTAGAGGAAAGTGGGAGGATGCTCCTGCAGGCCACCTTTAGACTTTACCCCTGAGAAAAAGTGGAATGACTCCTCAGAAATGGCACACGGCCCAAGTCTTAAAGCACACCGTGTACACAGGTTAGCAAAAAGTCTTAATAAGATCCTTCAGATTGTGCAATACGTGTACTGTACCTATGGGTACAATGAGAAATTTTTCCATGGCAAAAGGCCTGTTTCCAGGCACAGTAAACAGAAGCATTTGCTGAGGGCTGTCCGCCCACTTCCACCACTGCACCATGGACAGGCAGGTGGCCACGGTGCACGGGATTCCTTGCGCAAGGACAGACGGTCTGTGTCCACGGCCTGCGAATAGTGGCCTTCCTCATTCCCAAATAAGCCCTCTGGAAAACTGATAAAGATTACAGGATCCCACATAAGAGACCTGGACTTCAAATGAATTGTTCTATAAACTTACCCCATCTAGTCTGGGGGTAAAACTTTGCTCTAAGTTGTCTTTGTGATCCCCCCACCTCTCTTTTCCATGTCTCCCTTTCCTTCCCTGTGTTTCACTCTGTCTCTGTTCTCTCCTGTCAGGAGAAAAACAACTGATGAGTCACCAGCCCCTTGGATAATGTATTATCCCTTCCACGAGTTCTTGCATTTAAAAAGTGGTCAGTAGGAAAGAAATAATGATGATGTTGTTGATAACAATATAAATAATATTGATGATGATGACAATGATAGCAGTTATCATTTATTGAATATATACTGTGTGCCAGGTTTCTAAAAATGGATACCATTTATCTTATTTAATCCTCCAACAATCCAATGAAGTAGATATTATTATACCACGTTATAGATGAGGAATGAAAAGTCACATAGTTAGCAAGGGGCAGATGAGGGTTTAAAAGAACCATTTTAAAAAATTTTTGCTCTAAAGAATTCTATCGTATTATTCAAATGAATGGGTTTCTAAGGTGGAAACTTTGACCCTGGAGGGAGAGAGCTGGGGAAGTCAGACAATCAGTAACCCTCAGCATCAATGAGATTGATCATGAAGGCTTGAAACTTCAATCCACTGTCTGTAACTGCCTAGGTTCAAATCCTGACTCTGATACTCGTGACATTATGTGGGGCAAGTCACATAACTTCTCTGTGCTTGAGACTCTTGTTAGAATTCAATGAGATAATGCCAACAAAGTGCTTGCAATAGTGTGAGCGCACGCACGCGTGTGTGTGTGTGTGTGTATACGTAGTATATTTTGATTGCTATAAATCCCTACTAACCATTAGAACAATTTATTTCTAGCTTCCAAATAATAGAAGTACACTTTTACCTGATTTCATAATGTTGATAAACAGTTGTTGATCCATTTTCTATGGGTTTTTTATTGAAGAGGTAGCATAACAATAGAATTTCAAAGGAAGACACCCCAAATCCCATTTCCCTAACACAACAATTATTTTTATTTTTGCATATTGCCTCCAAATTTTACTAATCCTGGAGAGGACACTGTACTGAATCAGAGTTGGATTTTTCTCTCATTCTGTCACTAATTATCTGTAGAACTTCAAGGAAGTGACATATCTGCCCTTTGCCTTAGTTTCCCTAGGTATAAAGTGAAGGGGTTAGACTGGATGATCTTTAAGAAACTCTAGCCCTAACAGTCTATGATTTTTATCTATACTTTATTTTTTTTTGCTTTCTTGGATATTCGTATGGAACGGTATATACAAAGTACATGTAAGTAATGTTTGCAAAGTTAGTTGACTTTCTAAACTATGCCTGGGAAATAAAGTTTCACATATAATGAGTTCTGAAAAGGTGAGGTTATAATTAGAAATCCCAGGAATTTCAAAAGTAGGTACCAAATTACCAAAAAGCTACAAAAGTTAATATCTTAATACATTCACAATATATATGTTTGCAACTAAAGTATTAGCAATTCCAAGCATTAATTATAAGTAATACATTTAGTTTGATAAGGTCATTGTAATCTTCATGGATATACAGTTATTCATTCATAATGTAAATACGAAAATGTTACATCAATGTAGTTTTTCCCTGTGGTATTCTTAATTTTTAACATTTCTCTACAAGAAAATCAAAGAGGGAAAAACAAACGAAAAAAATGGAGTGACTACCTGACTTAGATAAAATTGGCAAAAACATGTCAATGTAAATGTCTAAAATGTTTATAAAAATAGGATGAAGCGGTCACTCTCCTGCACTGCCACTTGGCGTGTAACCTGGTATAAACTTTCTAGAGGCTATTGACAATACTAATCAAGAGCTTAACTACGTTCCTACCCTCTGGCTGGATAATTCCACTCAGAGGAATTTGTACTAAAGAAATAATAAGAAAGGCACAAATGCTTAGTTGCGGTATTATATACAGCTGTAAAGAATTGGAAACAATCTAAATGTCCAGAAATAGAAGAATGGCTAAATAACTGATGTTATACATGTATTAAATATATGTACATCTGAGTATATGTTTATGATACATACGTATATGTGTGTAGACATTTTTTCTGCCTCAGCCAGATCGTAATATAGATACCAAGGGTGCTCATTGCTACTGGCTTAGTCACTGTTTTTAGGTCTTTTCAGCAAACAGAGGAGCTGGGAAATATATCTATACCTATACATATGCATCATAAGTTTATATGACTTCCAATTCAAATCCAGAACTACAGGGTTTTTACCTAACCTCTTCTCTTTTACATCAATATTTCCTTCCTCCCATGCTGAGAATCCTGATTCTCAAGGACACTGAGCATGATAGAATTAGAATATCCCATAATTAATATTTGCTTATTCCATATTACCCAGAAGAGCAATATCAACACTACCACCAAAAATATAATTACCAAAAACTGTAAAAAAATGTTTTTGTGGTTCTTTTTGTCCTTAGGGTATACCCCGTTAGGGATATGTAGTCAAATTACTGTGCCTTAAAGTTATTTGAAATAGTTCTCTGGATCCCACCCATTGGAAACACAGTTAGGCTTTAAAAAAAATTAGAAATTGCATTTTTTAAAATTAATATTTTTATAATTCTGTAAAATATTTACATGATTCCAAAGTCAAATCTACAAAATGAGATAAATTCAAAGAAGTCAAGTTTCTATCACCATCCCTGCTACTTCATTCCTTTCCTCTTCTTACAGGTAGCTTTTATTTTGTGATATTTTTCCATTGTTTATTCTTTAATATAAGCAGATATTTATATATATATATATATTTACACACACATGTATATGTGTGTATGTATGTATACATATGTGTGTATATATGTATATAAATGTACATTTATATCCTTTATATATAAATGGTAGCATCCTAGACTCATTTTTCTCCCTCTTGCTTTTGTATTTATAATATATCCTAGAGATCAACCCATACAAATGTATCTAGAGATTCCTAATGCCATTTCATAACTGTGCAGAACTCCATTGTGTGGATGTACCATAGTTTGTTCAACCAGTCCTCTATTAATGGACATTTGGGTTGTTTCCAGTCTTTTGCTATTATAAATAGTTTCTGTCCTATGGTTTTGTATTATATCTATATGTATTCAAGTCTTAAATATAAATAGGTTATTATTGTGTAGAAATATACAAGATGAGCCTAGACCATCATATCATACCAAATAGCAGGGGCTCTATCAAAGACTACTAAGGTCATGTCAAAAGAAATCAGGAGTCACCTTGAAGATGCTACCACAGGCCAAGTAGAGAAAATTTCAGCATTAATAAGAATAATAAATAAGCTGTATTGAAACACATTAAATATGCTTCAATTAATGAGTTCAAGTTATAGTTAAAAAACAAAAGTAAAATAACAAAACCCCTATTTGGCCACCATTGGCACATGCCAGAAAATCAACTCAAGGAATAACAGGATTAAAATATCACCGTTTGGCAGTCCTTAATAAACTAATGAGTCTAGGTAACATCATAAAAGAAGAGATTATTATACATTATGCACCTGCAAATGGCAAAACACACCACTACCTATGAAGCAGTCTTGCAAAAAAAAAAAAAATCTGAATCCGATAAAGCCTATAGATAGTTGTAACAAATACAGAGGACAGAGGAACATGTGAAACTATACCATGAGGATGCAATGAGAAAAATCCAGGCTGTGAGAAGTTTCTACAGGACAAACAACTTGGTTTCTTCAATAAATAAATTGCAAGGAAAAAAATATATTGGGGTGGAAACCCACATATATTTGAAAAGATTTAACAGACAATCAACCAATCTCAGTATGTGAACCTTACTTGGATCCTGCTTCAAACAAACTATAAAAATAAATTATAATATTTATGAGACAATTGGAAATTTGAACACTGACAATATTTCATATTGTTAAAGTATTATTGCTAATTAGTTTAGATGTGATAATGGTTATGTTAAAAATGTCCTTTTTTTTTTTTTTTTTTTTTCCTTAGGAGGATTTGCCCTGAGCTAACATCTGTTGCCAATCTTCCTCTATTTTATATGTGGGACACCACACCACAGCATGGCTGACAGTGGTGTAGGTGTTCAGTGTAGATCCAAACCCTCGAACCTGGGCTGCCAAAGTGAAGCCTGGCGAACTTAACCACTACACCACGGGGCCAGCCCCTGTCCTCATCTTTTAAAGATCCATATTAAAATACTTATGGGTGAGATGATACAATTTCTGAAATATGCTTTAAAATAAAATAAATGGGGAAGAGGAAGAGGGTACTGATGGGTTGCCCATAATGGGTTGATGGGTACATGGGGTTCATTATATTCTCTGTCTACTTTTGTTTATGTTTTAACTTGTCTATAATAAAACATTAATATGCATTTATATGTAATGGGTACTTTGGGGTGTGTGTGTGTGTGTGTGTGTGTGTAAACATCCACTATAAGGAAATACAGCAAAATGTTAATGGTGATTATCTCTGGATGATAGAATTATGGGTGATTTGGTGATTTTTATTTTCTTGTTTTTACTCTAGTGCATATTTGATATTTTTCATACTACTCTAATCAGGAAAAAGTTATTTAAAAAGAAAAATCTTTTAATTATTTAACAATACCATTTCCACAATTCAGTTAGAATTCACTTCTGACACAGTGAATAAAGTAACTTCATGTGTTTTAAACACAATTGGCAAGGCAAATTATTTAATATTTAATTATATTTAGTTTCGAGTAGGTACAGATAATAGTTCATGCAAATGTAACTCTAAGGCAAAGTTTGAGGTTTGGAAATTCGGTCATGGGTGTAATAGGATAATCTTAAATTTAAAGTTTAGGAGTAAACAGTTAACTTTTTTTTCCTGCTTCTTACATGACACAAAAACAACTGATCCCATTTGGCACAAACTTTCTCCTCCAAAGTCACCTTTGTGCTGAAACTCAGCCCCTCAGGTTTCAGTCAAATAACTTGCAGATGAAAAAAGGTTTCTTAACAAAATTTTCTCGTAATTTTACTACGGTGTCAGTTCCTGGCAACGTGGGAGAGTCCTCTTTCTGTGTTAAGTGGGTTGGGGGCATGCTTCTCTCTCCTACTTTCCAGTGTGCAGAGAGAGCAGGCAGTTTAAACCAATCCTTTTGTATTGCTGAAATGAATGTAAGGCCACGACACTGGATGTAATTAAAGAAGATAGTTAATGGGCATTTTTAGCATATGAATAGTTAGTATGAGGTATGCAGGGTTTGTCATTCCATTACGAGAAAATTAGTCCTTCAAGATCAGAAAAAAATTTTTAAACCAACTTATAAAAACAAGTATGTTTTGTAATTATATTATCATCTGAATGTTTTATAATCAGGTAACTGTCCCTTCTTCATTTATTTTGAAATAAAGACTTTTCATTTATCTAATTTTCCTTCTTCCTTCTGTTCTCCCAATGAAACATAGTCAGCTCCTGTCATGAAATACATAACAGATTATCATTAAAGTAACATTTTGTTCTGGATGTAGACTTTAAAGCAAAGTCATTGATAGATGTAGTTATTGATTTGGAAATGAAATTTTCTGATTTGACAAATGGCTAGAGGCAGATAATGTTGATTTGGGTTCATTTGTCCATTTGAGGTTCCATGGATTATTACAGGCTTCACATAAATTCAATCTACACTTGCAAATATGTGCCAGGCTTTGTGCTAAGGATTTTCATATATGATCTCAATTATTTACTACAATAACCCTGTGAAATAGTTATTTTGAAGAGAAGTTAAGTTGCTAGCTCAAGGTCATGAAGTAATCTAGCTGATAACAAACCTGTGTTACCACTTTTAATTTATGAACAATGATGATTGAGAGCATTTGTAGCAGTTCCTGGTGCCTAGTACGGAGCCTTGTACTAGAAAGCACGTCAAGTCAGGTCAAAGGCTGATCTTCCTCTGTCTCATTGTAAAAAGAGGGTTCTCTGCCTCCCCCACACTGGAAGATGTGCAGGAGGTGCACCATGCTTCATATCACAGCAAAGATGGAGCCAGCTGAGATGGAGCATCCCTTGTGAAGAAACCAACTAACAAGCATCAAGGAGAAGGGAGAGGGCAATCTGTTCTTCACAGCAGCAAAGCAGTGGTAACTTTCTGCCTTGATCTTTTAACAAGTTTAAGAAGGTTCAGACATTTTTAAGCGCGGGAATAAACATCGTTTTGATTTGGTGGCCAACAAACTAAAGGTCAACCTGAGAAAGTTGATTCTTGACATATTTCCAACAAGGGTCACTTGTTTCAACCCAATGGGCTTCAAGTTAAGAATTTAAAACCTCAATGTTAGTAAATTATATGTTTGAAATACTGAGGGTTATAATTACACGTACATCCCAAACGCCAGCAGAGCCCACTCTATTCATTTACTCATAACTTCACGTAAAACTGTTTGTTTGGGGTATGGTTTTTTAAAGCAATTTACCTCCAGGCTTAGTTAAAGAATGGAATATGTGAAAGAAGAAGTTTCCAGCGTCTGTTGACTCAGTAATGAGAAAGGAAAGTATGTTTATCAGAATCTGGCTTCTTGGTAACTCAGAATTGATCTAAGAAACTTGAAATTTCACACGTTAAATGCTAAATACAATTATAAATTTCCAACATAATTTTCCAAAGCATACCCTTATTCCACCTACTAATACTACAGAATCTGACGGGCCTCAAATTATTAACTATTCCCATAAGGTTGCACTAGAAGTTACTACCAGGAATATTTTATTTGTGGAGACATAAATACAGGTTACACAACACCTTGTAAGTGGACTTGAACTAAAGGATCTTAAAAATAAATAGGAACGACAAAAATAAAACATGACTAACCCTCCTGCCACCATCAAAACAAATGTTTCCAAGGACCTGAAGCCAAGAAAACAGAAATCTGTAAACACAAAGGCCAAGATAATCAGTTGAATCTACTAAGTCTCCGTAAATGACAAAACAAAATACTAAAAACCAACAAAACCAAAAAACCCCACTTGCTTTGAAGGAAAGAATGCTGAAGAACATTGACCTTTTCTGCCACTTCGCCTACCACAGAAATCCCAGCCTGCAGCTGTTTTTAATATGACTGTCTCTCCAAAAAGTATGGGAGATGGACGTCTTTAAAATGCAGCAGATTCCATCGCATAGGTCATATCCATATTAGCTGAAGTAGTAATTACTGAGGGAAGGGTAAGCTACTTCATTAATTTTAATAACCAATTCTTTCTCAGATTTGCCACAGAGCCAACCCAACTTAATTATTAAGGCACAATAATATTGGAATGAGCTATTTTTCAACCCAAGAATTTTTATTATAGAGAAACCGCTTGGACAATTTAAGCAATTACGTGCTTCATTTCTCCTTTTGTGTATCTCCATTCTTGCTTATATATAAGGTATTGAATTTAACTCCTTTCATTCTTAGTGTTTTACATCTTGTTGTCTTCTTTCAAAAAAATTTAAACTAGCTTTTAAAAGATTGTAGGGTAAGTGTTGGTGGTTTGTTTCTCTGAGAAACAAATCTTGGTTGCTAGAGCCCAGTCTGCTGATCTAGAGGACAACAGGCCAAATTCTGGCTGCTCTGAAAAACCTCACATACTTAGAACATAGAAAATCTAAAGCTTGTACCAAGATGCTTGTCAGTAGTCATGTTAATACATATTCTAGATTTTACCATACTTCTCCCAAAACACTTTCATGGATGCCTGACCTACACAACCCCTCCTTGCATCCACAGACACACTATTTCTTTTCATTTGGATATAATATTGCTCAAGAGCAAGGTCACTTGAAAGAAAGTTGAACTTGGAGTAGAATCCAAGGGTGAGTTCCAGCTCTTCGGGGGACCAATTAAAGGCAATTTAGTGCAGTGGGTAAATGTGTGCTGCTAAAGCCAGAATGTGTAGGTGCGAATCCTGTTTTTTCCACTTTCCAGCTATGTGACTCCAGGCAAGTTATTTAAATCTTGTGCCTCAGTTTTCTCATTTGTAAAATGGCGATGATATCAATAATGACCTCATAGAGTTGTTGTGAGGATTAAATGTCCTAAGAAGGCTTAGAACAGAGCCTCACGTAACCTAACTGCTCGATAAATGTCAGCAATCAATATTATTAGCTGCATGACCTTGGGGAACTCACCTAACCTCTGTGAGACTCTATTTCATCTTCCTTATAACATCACATGGTCCTTATGAAGACCAACTAAACTCATACAATGTACGTGGCAGTCATTTTAAAAACATAATCAAGTGTTATACAACTCCTTCAACCAACTAGAGTTAGTTCCTTTCTGCTCTGTGCTTCTTTAATACTTAAAACACATATGTACACTCATGACACACACACACACACACCTGCTACAGCACTTGTCAAATTGTATCATAAGAATTTGCTTACCTGTCCATCTCCCCCACTAACAGTGCATCCTGTGATTCACCTCTGCACCCTCAGCACGTTGGACATACCTGGCACAGGACAGGTACTCAATAAATATTTGTTTAAATGAATATTATCCAAACAAATCCAGGAATTCTCAAAGCCTTTGCTGGGAATGATGGATTGTCACTTTTTGCCAAATGGCCTCAGTAGACCACCCAAAAATCTGCTTGTTTTTCCTCGGGCACGATATATTGAGATTCTGTCATTTTGAATGCAGCCAATCTTGTGTGGTTGCATTCACTCATTCTTTTCACTTAATAAATAATTATTGAGCACCTATTGTGTGCCAGGTCCTACGCTGGGCTCCATATAGCGCACCACAAGTGGCAAACGCCCAGGCTAGTTTAGTCCCTGCACACCATGTTGAAAGAATCTATTTACTATATAATCATTAACGACTGGAGATAATAACCTCCTTGGTTTGATTACTTCATTAGAGTGATAGAATCGCAGGGTGGGAAAGAATGGTTTTCTAGAAGTGGAAATCCCTCTAGAATAATAATTAAGGTCAGGGATCTGACTGCCTGAGTTCAAATCCTTGCTCTGCTTTGTACACGGTGTAAGACCTCGGGCAAGTTACTTAACCCCTCTAAATCTCCTTTTTCTCACTTTTAAGATGGAGCTGGTAGGATCATTGTGAGTATTAAAAATAACAACTCACATTAATCACTTACTATGGTAGCTGCCATATAGTAAGCACTCAATATGTGTTTGCTATTGTGATTAACCAAATCCCTCACCCCAGTGTCTGAACTTCCATCACAAATGTATTCAGTAAATGGGGCATGAATGCCCAGCTTCCGCTTGGATATACCAGGATCAGGGAACCTACAACCTCCAGCGGTTGTCCACTTGATTGCTGAGCAAATCTAATGGTTGATAAATTCTAGTGGGTTATAATACACATGCTTACATCTTCCACTCAGGGGTCCTCAATCTGTTGTTTGGGATTACCCAGAAGAAATCTAATCTCTCCTCTGCAGGACAGCGCCTCTAACTTTGGAAGGTAACTACATATGCTAGCTATCGCCCTCCTCCTCACACACCCACATACAATGTTAGATCCCCGAGTCATTTCTGATATGACACTGATTACCAGGTCCTTTATTATCCTTTTTACTCTTCTTGAATGATCTTTTTTTAATCATTGTCTCTTTTAAAGGCTAAAGATCAGAATTCATAAAACAGAACAAATGTGGCCTGATCGCCAGTGAGTACTAGAGAACTACTTCCCCCCCCATTTGAATGCTATATTTCTATTAATACAACAAAAGATTGATGTTTTTTGGATGTTACATCACACTGTGTTGACTCATCATCTATTCACAATTAACAGGAGACTCTAAATCTTCCTACGTGAGCAATTGTAAGCCATCTCGCCCCCAACCTGTACTGGTACAATTGAATTTTGGGATCTCTGAGTACTTTATATTTGTCCCCATTAAACTTTATATTGTTAGATATGATTCATTATTACATTTTGTCAAGATTGCGGGGGGGAGGGGAATCCTGATTGTATTATCTAACTTATTTGTTATTCTTTCTAGTTGCGTGTCATCTGTTAATTTCTTCAGTATGCTGTGAATGTTATCATCTTAGTCATCAATGAAAGTATTAAGGGGACAAGGCTACAAACCAGACTTGCATTAGATCCCCAGAGCCCTGGGTATGTATCAGCCTCTTAAAAAATTTTTTTGAAGACATCATTCATTCAATCAACAAACATTTATTGAGTGCCTATCAAGTACCAGTTACTATTCCAAGTGCTGAGCCTATAGTGGAGAACAAAACAAAAGCCCTGCCCTCATGAAGTTTACACTCTAGTAGAGGAGATAGATAATAAACAAATAAGAAGATAAATAAACAATACTAAATTTTTAAATGAAAAACTAAAGCAGGTAAGGGGCTAGAAAGGTTGACAGTAGGGATGGAGTGGAGGGTTGTTCATAGGCAGTATGGCTAAAGCAGAGTTGTTGCTGAAGTTTGATTGCACTGCTCATGCCCTGCATTTTTCGTATGCATCTGGCTCAAAAGGAGTCCCAGAGAGGGCAACAAGTCTTTCTTATTTCTCAAAACTCACTTTTCTCTAGGTGGAGTCATATTAGGAAAAAATTGATAGAACAATAATGAAGAGTTTAAATAGTCATGAAACACAAAAGAAAATTTGAAAAGATATAAGTCCTCAAGAGACTTCACAACATTTCTTCATCTTCATAGGATATCCAATCATTGTGAGACCACCTGAACTAGCAGGGAACCCAGTCACACTTCCTGATGAAGACGTCAGAGAGGAGAATTTAAAAATTATTGCTCTAAAAGTATGGTATATGGTTGAAAATTAAATAATAGAGGAAAAAGCAGAAAAGCTAACACTTACCTTATTCCAATCCCCATGTTCTCAAGTATGGAGTGGGTTATGAATCCAATAGTTTATGGAAAAGTCTGGAGGATGGAATGCTTGGATGACCCCAAACCACGGCTCAGAGAGTCTGGATATTGAACTCTGGAAAAGAAGCCCATAAGGGACAGATTTGAAATCTACCTCTATTAACTACTCTCTGCTCATGATCCTAATGTTGATAAATGGTTTTAGATAATCTTCAAATCCCTTTGATGTTTGAGGGGCTTGATAAATCTTTGTTTACTAAAATTCTAATTGAATCTTCTGATTGGAAATTTATTTTATATTCTCACAATGAGACTTTCAACATTTATATTCATTCATTCATTCATTTATTGAGCATCTATTTTGTACCAAATACTTTGTTGGTGCTAGGAATACAAAGGTGAGTAGGATAAATATGATCCCTGCTTACAGGGACTTTACAGTAGACCTTACAGTAGAGGGCTGGATAGAAACAGGAAAGGCAGCTCTGATAAAGCAGCGTGTTATGAAGAGAAAAGTACCAAGGGCCCTAGCAAGTCACTTAACCCAGACTTTGGGAGAAGTGGAAGTTAGTGACTTCTATAGGGAGACTTACAAGGTGAGAAAGAGTTAGTCAAATAAGGAGGTGGGGCAAGTCTGCTTCAGGTGGAGGGCACAGCAGATGCAAGTTTTGGAGGTAACTGGGCATGCTGAGTATCTGAGCAATGAAAATAGCTCATCATAGCTGAAGCAGAGTGGTCAGAGATGAGACTGGAAAGAGAAGTGGGACCAAATTATTCAGAGCCTTACAAGCTATGTCACAGAGTAGATAGACTCTACTGAAATTTGTGATTGCTTGAATGTTGGCGTTTTGAAGGGGGAGAAGTCAAGACTGCTGCTCAGATTTGTGTCTTGAACAACTAGGCGGGCAGTGATGTCACTCACAAGGACAACAAAAATACAAACACAACACAGAGGAGATTGGGGGAGGACAGGACGAAGTTAGCCTTGGTCGTGTTTGGTGTGTGATGCCTGGGAAACATTCGCAGGGTAGCAGTAGGCAGTTTGATCTAGAAGTCTGAGGATACAGTTTAGGAGTCATCAGAACATGACAGACAACAATTGAATCCACAGGGATGAAAGAGATATCCTGAGAGAGTGTCAGGGAAGAGAAAAGGGCCCAGGAGAGAACGCCAGAGGACCACCAAAGCTTAAAGGATGGGCAGAGAAAGGATCCCTCAAAAGGAGAGTGAGAAGGTGCAGCTAGAGGGATAGGAGGGGAAACAAGGAGTGTGAGGTATCACTGAGCACAAGGGAAAAGTACGTTTCAACAAGTAGGTTGTGGTCAACAAAGGCAAACTCTGTCAAGAAATCAAGTAAGAAAAGGACTGTGAGAAGCTCACACGGGATGAGCACCAAGGAGATCCTGGAGCAGGTGAGCAAGACAGGGTCGGTGGAGGCAGAAGCCAGGTAACAGTGAGTTGAGGAATAAAGAGAACCAATGCATGTAGACAACTGTTTCAAAAAGTTTGCCTTAAAATTGGAAGATAGAATCCCTAGATTTTCCTCCCAAAGATAGGGAAATGGGGCCACAATGAAGGCTCCCTCATTATCTTTACATTAGTCCAGTTGACTACACGGCAATGCTCTTGGTAGGCATGGCCTGTGAGTTGGACAGTGGTCCCAGGGAAATGAGGCCACAATGAAGGCTCTCTCGTTATCTTTACATTAGTCCAGTTGACTACACGGCAATGGTCTTGGTAGGCATGGCCTGTGAGTTGGACAGAGGTCCCACAGCCAATGCTGGATGTGGCTAAAACTGCCTTTTGTGCTCTCCTCCTAACACTTCTGCACCCGCCCCTTCACTAGGCCTCTGGGGAAGGGGCTTCCTGCACCCAAGGCCCACTGTGGTGCACGAATGTACACCTGAGCAGCTCACCTTTCTGAGAAGCCTAGCAGTGAAATAACCTTTATAAGTAAAAATCTGGTCAGAGAGAATTGTCACACTGTCATTATTGCTCACCTATTGTCATAACTCATGTTTTGGGACCAGTCAGTGGGAGGGAGAGGAGTTTGGTCACCTTGGAGTCTGGAGCAGGCAGCTGGCCCCACAGCTGGCCAGGCAGTTATCCATGCAGGGGTCCTCTCTGAGAGCAAAATCCAGAAGTCAAAATAAATGGGTCAGGTGGAAAACAGATGACCACAACTGCAAGCAATGCTGAAGGTTGGTCCTAGGGAGTGAAGGTGAGCCAAGATATAATGGAGGAACGCTGTAAGGGGTTAGGATGAGAGGGGAGGGGAAGGGGGCAGTCCAAGAGCAGGGACCAAGAACTAGAAATGGGCTGAAGCTGTTACGCACACACAGAGGCCAGGCACAATGGTGCTGGACAGGTAGGTATATCACCACCAGCTCTATGATCCGAATCCTTCCACTATGCTGTTTCAGTTCTCATGCCTTCATGATACGAAGTGAAGTTTCTGATATTCACAACAATTCCCAAAACTTATTTCCATAACCCCCTTTACTGCCACCATAACTCTGTATTCCAAGAAGAGGATAGGAAAGCCCTGGCCTGGGTGGTGCTAATAGGAAGCATGGAGGCATTGGCAGGAACTAACCGGAAAAGGTTGCAGTGGTAGCTATCCTCAGCCTAAGAACCCGGAGTTGAAGTGAAGACTCGACACGTTCAGTTTGGCCCTAAATCAATAACAAAACTAGCTGTATGGCTTGATTAGTTGAAACATTATTTCTAAATTGTAATCGTTCCAGGATATTTACGTTCTCTAAAATGCACACTATGACTGAAATGAGAGGCTTAACTGTCTTCAGTTTGTGGTTACAGCACAGAGAGGAGATAAAGAACAGTGAGAAACATCACAGAGAAATACAATATTTTCGCCTGGCGCACAGACTAGCTAAGCTGCACAGACTGAGTTTTCGGCTGAAGACTTTTTTTTCCTTTCACTCAAGTCAATAATCATTTACCCACTGCATATTGCTTAAAGCAGAGTTTTCATCTAATTCTCATTTAATGAGACTGAAAAGGAAAAACTAAATAATAACACCTCATTTGTGTATAGTGCTTGTCTTTCAAAGAAGACATCAGAACCTACTTTATACTATCTAATTTACAGTAACAACACTTTTATAATGTAAATACTAGTAAGGGCTATTATCATTTTACAAATTATGCATGAAGGAAACCAAGGTAGTATGTGGGAAAGAAATGACTGGTGCAAAGTAACTTCCATTTTAGAGGTGTAATAGCTGGTTTGTTTTTCTTTTTTTTTTACAATGAAGCTATGCTTTAGATAAACCTGTTTATTAAGGTGTACCTTGCTCTTAAATTTTAAAATGAAAAATACTTTCCTTAAAAGAAATTACAAACACCAAAATGTTCATGTATTCCACAGATCAAATCTCTCTCACAAATCTAGATCAAAACCAGTCAATTCCTACTACCCAACTCTGATTTTAATCAGCACAGTTCTCACCATCCTATGCCGCATGTATTGGGAGTCGATTGTGTGTATCACTCTCCTCTTCACATGCATTATGCTGCAGTCATCTTGTCATCTCCATTGGATTTGGAAAGTAGCCTCACATGCACAAATTCTGCATATATGTAAAGTCATTGACACTTTTATGCTTATATTCGCTTCCCTTTGGGGGTAACATTTTTCTGATCTTTTCATGTATTCATTCACTCATTCATCCATTCATTCACACTCTCAAGCACTCATGCATCTATTCAACAAACATTGACTGTGTGCTCAAAATGTATAAACACTATTCTGGATGCCAGACATAAAAACAAGAAGACAAAATCACTGACTTCAGGAAACTCACAACCCAGTGAAGGAGACAGAAGAGTTAACAACTGTAGTTCAGTGTTGTAGGTGTGGAGATGGAGTCATAAGGGAAAATGGTTTGGAGAGCACAAAGACGGCATTGGTCCCTGTCTGAGAGAGTGAGAAAGGCCACCTAGAGAAGGCGTGCCTAGATCTAAGCATGCCAGGAAGAAGGGGATTTGGGTACCCAGGCAGAGGTCGCAGCCCAGGCAAAGGCACAGACAGACTAATAAGAGCACCCAATGCCTTTGGGGAACCACAGGAAACATGATGTGACAGGAAGTTCTTCAAATATTCTATGGCTGGTTCTATTTTACAATCCAGGACCTGGATGTCACCATAATTAATTCTATAAATGGAAATGTGTGGTCTCTGGGTTATCTGTCCTCAGTCATGTAAGTGAAAACACATTCTACATGGGACCTGTACCAAAGCACCTTTTGAGAGTCTATTTGAGGAATGTCACATAGGGAACAGCACGAAATCAAAGCTTGGGTCTGGTCTACCCAAGGTCTGTATTCTCCATATTTCATTACTGTTACATTCCAGGGGGTGACAGCTAAGAACAGCCTACCTACTCATCAAATATAGATGATCACTTAGCCCATCACCATTGTTATTTCAGCATAAAATTTTTATACAGAAACACTTGCAAATACAGCATTTTCAAATGGCCTATGTTAGATAGGTCAGGTTTTTCCTGTTCACCCCTTCCCAACCATTCAGACTTGGTACTGCGTAGCCTCCCACATAATGAGAGCCAGACTTAAAGACTTCTATGAGCACCCCACAGGGACAGCTCTTCCCTGAAGCCTCTGAGAAGTCCTACATGAAAGCCTTTATGAACCAGGTCAGCAGTAGATAAAATGCAACCACTACCGAACTCATACAGAACCTTCCCTAGACTAACCCTACTGCCTCAGCAATCCTATCTGAATTCTTTTGTCTCTTAAGAAAACCTTTGCACCATCAAATCACGTCTTTGTTTCTATTTGGAAATTTTTCGGAGGCTCAAAATAACTCATCTATTTTGGTGCCTGATCAATTATGGAATCCTCTCTAAGACGTCATCCAATACTTCACCCACTCAATGAACACCAGTTTCCTCATTTCTAACTACCTCTTAAAGTCAATCCAATCTGCCTTTTGTCCTCCATCATTCCACTGAAAACACTCACAATGAAGGTTGCAATGATCTCTCTGTTGTCAAATCCAATGGTCAATTGTCCATCCTCATCTTACTGCCCTCTCAGCAGCTTCTTGGCACCCATGATCAGTCCCTTTTTGTTGAAACATTTTCCTCACTTGGCTTCCATCACACCACATTGGCTTTCCTCCTACCTCATTGTCTGTTCCTTCTCAGTCTCTTTTGCTGGGTCCTTCCTGATTTCTGAGTGCTGGGACCTCCCTTGGACTTGGTCCTCTACAATGGTCTGTCCAGTTTATTGCATTAGATAGCATATCTCTTGCCTGACGTCCGACTTAGAAGCTGAAGAGGGTTCCTTTTCCCAGAAGGGAGAAGATCCTTAGGAGAACAGGATGAGAAAAGGCACAAAGGTAGGAAAAGGCAAATTGTGTTCAGAGAAAAGAGGGAAGTCTGGTGTAGGGTAAAAATCACAGGTAAGGTAGGTGGTAGCCATATTGAAAAGAACCGTGATTTGCAGCTAAGGAATTTGGACTTTATACTGAAGATAATAAGTAATTATCAGGTTCTTAAATAGAGGAGAAATATGAAGATTCATATTAAAAAAATAAATAAAATTTCAGTGGCTGGATGAAGCCTGAGCTAGAGTAAGGGGAGACTGGAGTCAGGAAAGCCAATAGAAGGTCACTGTAATAGTCTAAGGAAGAGATTATGGTCTGAATCATCATAGCAGCAGTGGGATGAAAAGCAATGACAAATCCAAGGGAGATTTAGAAGTAGCACTGAGGACATAGTTATTGATTAGATAGGGCTATGAGCATAGGGGAGAGAGGCCAAGATTGAAGTGTAATGACGTTAACTAAGCTAAACAGGGGAAAGAGAGCAGGTGTGGAGGGGATGATGAGTAGCATGCTAAGTTTGCAGTGATCGTAGGACATCCAGTGTTGAATGAAAGATGGGTCTGCAGATCAGGAGAGAAGTTTGGACTGAATATATAGGTTCAGAAGTCAGTGGCTGAAGTAGCTAAGTCCTTAGGATTGATGGGATGTCATGAAGAGGGCAAATAGTGAGAAGAGAGCCAAGAACAGGACCATCCCAAAAAAAGCATGCAGGGAGCTATCAGAGGAGGAGACGCCAGGGGAGGAGAGTGGGAAGGAGCAGTTGGAGAGGCAGCATGAGAACGGGACAGAATGAGGTTTGCAAGTAAAGGGAGACGAGACTTTCAAAAAGGAAATGCTCAACAGTTCTCCCTGGGGTAGGATGAGTGATAAGATTAGGTTTAGTTGTTAGATCTGATGAGCACATTTTCTAGAGAGTTAAAAGTCAGATTAGAATGGATTGAGTCAAGACTCCTCTTGAAGTTCAGCTGTGAAGGAAGGAGGAAATGGCTGGCAAGAAGGTAGCATTGGGCAAGGTGTAGGAATTTTTTTTTTTTTTTTATGGGATGGAAGTCTTTAGTATAGCAGGTAGCCAGCCAGCTTCTGCTCAAATATCTCTCACGAGCTTCCTACCCCACAAGACAACCTGGTTGTTTTTTTGAACAGCAATTGAAAATCTAATTCACTTTGACATGTATTTGTTGAATGCCTGCTATGTCTAAAGCATTGGGCTTGGCATTTCAGTGCCTAAAAATATATGCAAGACATGGTCATGTTTTGGTTTTTCATTTATGGGCCAAAATATGCCTTCTTCCAACCACAGCTCTCTGTCCTCTGGAGTTACACACAATACGAGAAGAATTTCTTCCATTTAGCAGCACTTCAGCTAACTGATAATGGTTTTCAGCTACCACCCGAGTTTTCTCACACGTTTAACTTTTGTGAAATAATCCAATCTTTATGTATGTATACATGCACGTAAGCATATATGTATGTATATATTTTGTTACCAGCTGGCCGCTCTCCTCTGGACATCCGGAGCCTAGTCTGTCCCCTTTAAAATGTGGCACTCAGAATTAATCACAGCTCTCCTCATCTGGTATAAGCAGATGAGCAGTGCACAAACCAGTTGGAGCATTCTCTCCCTTTTCCAGACTCAGTTCTTCTGCTAATGCCACCTGAGATTGAGTGTTCTGACAGCCACACTGCTGACTCAGGGTACTTCACAATCAACCCAAATCCTGAGATCTTTTGCCCCTGAAATGTTGCTAAACTAGGTCTCCCAAATCTTATATTTATACATTTGACTTTTTAAAGCCAATTGCACGATTTTACATTTTTTCCCGCTAAATATTTTTACATTTGGTTTTTATTAGCTAGTCGTAAAAAAGAAGCAAGGGCTTATGTGTAAGACAGATCTAGATTGGAATTCTGGTTTTGTTATGTAGCCCAGTGACCTTGGTTGTGTCATGATCTCTCTCAGTCTCAAGCTTATCAGTGAAAATAAGGGTAATCATATCTACATTGCAAAATGGTTCTGAGGGCAGTACAATACCTAATATATTAAAGAACTCAATAAATATTAGTTTTCTTGCCTTCTTTTTCTTTCATTTTCTCAGCTTTGTATTCTTAGCAGAAGTATGCCTTTTAAGTTGTAACTCAAGATTAATACTCTTCCTTTTAATAAAAAAAAATAAGTTGAGCAGAGCAGGAGCCAAGGACCAAAAGAATACACTTTAGTATAATAGTTAAACCTATGGGCTCTGAAACCAGACTTTCTGTGACTGAATCCCAGCTCCTCTACTTCCTAGCTGTCAATTCAGAAGCAAGTTCATTAACCATCCTGAACCTTGGTTTCCTCATCTGCAAAATGGGTATGACAATAGTTCCTGTTTCTCTGGCTGTTGAGGGAGATTAACTGAGATGATAGATGGAAAGTACTTTTGGACAGAACCTTGCACATAATAAGTGGTAAGTATTATTATTACCACTTAGGAATCTCCAGCCAAACAATGTTCTATTAATCCACACTTTTGCGTATAATTATTTCATCTACTAATAATACTGTATAACCTTCTGTCCCATGTCCCATTATATTGTGCACCAGGATCCCATGAAAACCTCTGTTCAATGCCAGGAACAACAAATATGCCTCTAATCTTCCAGATTAGTAACCTCATTTAAAACTAGCTACAGGATGTTGGGCAAATCACTTGGCATCTCTGGCCTCAGGCTTGACTTCTGTGTAATGGGGAAAATAATAATACCTATCTCTGAGGTCCTGATGAAAAGCGTATGGGGGACCAGGAAAACAAGAGTTGTCTGGAAGGATGTAAGTGAACCTGTGCTGGCTCCTGTAGGTGGCAATTTTCTTTTTCTAGGCAAACTAAACTTATCTGTCTGTAGGTTCTGGAACCCACCTTTCCCCTTTCTGAAAGTTGGGATGCTTGCTTATCTCCAGGCATGTGGTACTTCTCCCATCTTCAGTGGTTCCTCCTAGCATGTCCATGATCATATCTGGAAGTTCTTTTTGTATCCTGGGATGTAGTTTATGTGGATCAGAAAGCTTGAATCTCATTTAAAGATCTCTTACTCTCTCATCATTCACTTATTCTCATCATTCTTGGGCTCCTATTTTATCTTAAATTTCTCTTTAATCCTGACTGAAAGAGCAATACATGTTTATTGAGGTGGATTTAGAATGTATAGAAATCACAAAAAAGAAAATCAATTGTAATTCCACTACCAAGATATTACCACTATTAATATTTTTCTGTGTAACTGTCTATTCTTTTCTTCTGAGCAAATATATTTAAAAATAAATGACCAACATTTTCTGATGTTATGACACCTTTCATAATCTGCTTTTTGCTGGATACACAGATTTCATCATAGGAATACATTACAATTTATGCAATACTTCTTTTTGGACACTTAGGTTATCTCCAAGTGTTCAATATAAAGAAGGCTGTACTAAATATTCTTCTACATTAAATTTTGTGAGTGTCTCTGGTTATTTTCTTAGGATAAAGTCTTAAAAATGAAGTTACTATGTTAAATGGTTTGCTTATGTTGAGTTTTTTATACACAATGCCAAATTGCTTTCTAGAATGCTTAAACCAATTTATATGCCCCATATTGTATGAGGGTGCTTATTTCTCTGCATCTTTATCCATGCAAGATATTACTTTAAAGTTCTTGACAATTTGCTAGGCATAAGACATCTGGTTTTACTTTAATTTGCTTTTCTTTAATTACTAGTAAGACTGGACCTTTTTCATTTTAATTGACCAGTTAAATTCCTTTTTTTTTTTTCCTTGCCTTTTCATGTTCTCTACTCATTTTCTTTTGAGATGTCTTTTTTATGTTCGTTAAGAGTTCTTAATATATTAAGAACACTACCCTTTGTCGTGTGTGTGTATATATATATATATGTATATGCAAAAGTTCTAGAATCTCTCATTTATCCTTTAATTTTGTTTGTGGTACTGTTTTATCACCATAAATCAAAAAGTTTTCCCTAGTCAGATCTATAAATGTATTTCTTGTATGAAACATAAACCTTTACTATTTGCTCGTGAAGGTCCCTTACTGCCCTAAGATCAAGAAATGCTTATACCACTCTCATGTTTTCAACACATATCACTTCTCTTGTATGGGTTATTTTTCACATTTAACTCTTTAATTTATCTGAAATGTATTCCATTCCTTCTTAGCTAGGTTTGTTCCATCCTTTTGAAACAGAAAGGAAGCTCTGGTTTCAAGAAAGTCTAACTCGAATTGGCTAAAACAAAAAACAGAATTTATTGGCTCCCCTAAGTGAAAAGTTCAAAAGCTTCAGGGCCAGGTTTTGTCACACAATGTGGATAGGACCTGATGGTTCCCTCTTCATTTCTTTGCTTTCGTCTTTGGTGACAGCTCCATTCTCAATAGACTCTCCCCCTGTGGTCCCAAGATGACGGCCAAGAACTCCCAGGGTTACATGTTTCTGTATTCACTTCCAGAAGGAAAGTGTCTTTGTTGTAGCATTCCCAGCAAAGGTCCTGACATTCTCTTTGACTGGACTGATTTAGGTCACATGCTCATACCCGAATCAGTCAGTGGGGACAAAGGGATGAAATTCACTGATTGGCATAGCCTGGACCACGTGCCCTACCTCCTGGAGATAAAGGTGGAGTCAGCTTTCCCTGAACTACATGGATGTATCAAAGGAAGGAGCAGCTGGGAAAGGGGGACACATGCGAGAAGACAGCTAAGGTAAGGACTATATCTTTAAGTATAAAGATCATTGTTTTTAACAGAAAGTGACAAATTCTCTGCCATTTGCAAACTAACTTGTTTTATCACTATTAACAGGGTAGAAGCTAGAGGTAAATCATGAAAGGACATGGTCCCTTCCCTAGGTGCTAAACCCTTTACATTCAAGCTGCATCACCCGGGTGCATCACAGTTTCTAAAGGTGTGATCACACGTGGTTGAAACAATTTCCTCCATAGCCAATTGATCTATAAGTTCTCTAAATTTCTTCTTTAATATGTGTTCCATAGACCCAGTAGAAATAGACTACAGCTCCAACTCTCTCCTGAATTTATTCTGGTAAAGTCTTTGTCTCCTGGCTACTTTGTTCTCTGGTTACTTATTTGAACCATTCCTTGCTTTTTGTTTTTAACTCAGGGTCTTACTTATACCATTTTGCAATGTCTTTTCCTGGTTTGTGACACCAGACCTATATCTTGATCTAAACATCTTTTCAGAGGACGCTTCCATGGGGTCAACTGGAGCTAGCTAAGTTGGACCCTGGAGCACCAGGCTTTAAACAGATCACAGCAGTGATTCAGAAGAGACAGGACACAGTAGTACCCACATACTATGCACCAGGCATAGTTCAAAATGTTCTGCCCCAGGAAAGCCATTATCCATCTGACCCCATCTTAGACATTGTTTCTGAGTATCTTCGCAGCTGTTCTTTCATCCCTTGCTGCATCTTGGCCATGCCTGGTCTTTTCAACACACATCCCCTCTCTCCATCTGCTATAGACTGAATGTTTGTGTCCCCCTCAAATTCACATGTTGAAGCCCTAATCCCCAATGTGACGATATTTGGAGGTGAGGCCTTTGGGAGGTAAATAGGTCATGAGGGTGGAGCCCTTATGAATGGGATTAGTGCCCTTATAAGAAGAGACACAAGAGAAATGATCTCTCTCCATGGTGGATACAGCAAGAAGGTGGTTGTTTGCAAACTGGGAAGTGTTCTCTCACCAGACACCAAATCTGCTGGCAACTTGATAGTGGACTTCCTAGCCTCCAAAACTGTGAGAAATAAACATTTTTTGTTTAAGTCACTCAGTCTATGGTATTTGTTATGGCAGCTTGAACCGACTAAGACATCATTCCTCCTCGCTATGTGACATACCTGTACAGTGACTTGGCTTTGGTCTCTTTTTACCCCTTCTTAGAGGTTTTGACCACAGTTTTCCTCTCTCGTCTCTAGTATTTGCTATTCTTCTTTCTTCAGTGGCACTCACCCACCCTCCCCTGCTCCCTCCATGGGGCCGCACACTTCTGAAACCAAACTGCTTTCCGACCCTTTCCTACTTTGGTGGCCACTGGCAGCTCTGCCACTTTCAGGACACAAAGTGGACCCCTCGTCTGCTGAGTGCAATTGATAACGACAGAGCTAAGTGAATAAAATTCCATATTTCCTCCATTCTAAGACCAATTGATTGTATGATGCACCATCACTTAATCACTGTTTTTAGAGTCCTCCCAAAAAGCACTACCATGTTAAACATATCTATTGAAGATACATTCTGATTTTGGAAATATTAAAAATGTAAGGGAAAAAAGCTTGTGCCTTAGAATCTAGCAAATGCTAGAGTTGAATGATTCTGTTTTTCAGTTAACTATTAACATTAGACAGTCTACCCCATTCAACAGCCCTGCTCCTTCTTCATCATTATTCTTGCTATAAACATAAGCAAAAAATGAACAGAAAACCATTAATTGTCTTCAATACTTTTCCCAGGCCCTAGTTGTCTCTGGACGTTAGCCCTCTGGCATTATCTTCACAGGTCTGAGCCCTTCTTTTGAATGAGACCTGGTTGTATACCCCTACTCGGACCTTTTGTACTTGTCCTTTAAAAACATGAGCTTATCAGACACTTCTTGAGCAGCCACATTGATCTTTATTAGTTGCTCCCTTTTCTTCAATGAAATCACTAGTTTTATAAGAATTCACATTACAAGTCATTTTACTCCTCTTGAGCTTTCTTTCCTAGTTTCTGGCCAGACAGAGCCTCGTGTCCATATTTTATCTTAACTTGCTCAAGTCTTCCTTGTGTCAGGTTAGTAAGTGAAGAATTGCCTTCTCTGGCTATTACAAATTCAGGGATGCCGTGGTCACTTATTTTAAGTTATCTGTCACTTCCACTCCACCAACACATTCTTCTTAGCTGGTTAGAATTAAACATAGAATAGTACCTCTTCAATAAGCAATTAGTTTAAATTTAAGTAATGCCAACTTTATTTGATGCTCACTTTTCAGCAGAATGAGCTTGTCAGTAGATGTTGAAGTTCTCCATTACCCATATATCATGCCCCTGTGCAATAATTTTTTCATTTGTATTGGGAAAGCATTATGGATGTTGCCATAACAGGATCACAAGGCATGCTAGAACCACTTGACAACACACGGCCAGTGGAGAGAGAGCATGAGCCAAGACTGGGGTGGGCAGTACTCCCCAGGACATGGGCTGTCAATACAGAAGCTGGCTTGGTTTAGGGCCGCTGGGCTGTGCAAGACCTGCTGTCTCATACCAAGGTGAAGTTCAGGAAGCTATTAATACTAAGCAGTCCAGCATGAAGGGTAAGGTACATGTGTATCATAGTTTAAGGAGATCACAGCAAGGGTGAGGGCAGCAGAGGACAGCCCTCTGAGGAAGAGGACTGGTCAGAGATAAGCTAAACAAGATGACAGAGTCATGGTAAAGTAGGCCAGGGTTCAGGACAGGACCCCAAATCTACTGGGAGACTGGGATACACGGCAGAATGACCAAAGACTGAAGATGTGGAGTCAAGGAAGAAGCCCAGAATCGGACAAACATAGGAATGGGAGGCATAATAGGAGGGATCTACAGGGGTCTGAGGCTCACAGCTGAGCTGACCGTAAGGAAGCCAGAAGCTAGGGCTGATACTGATGATCCACTTCTCCCCAGACAGAACTGGCATCAAAGTATTGGAGAGATTGGAGAGCTAGACCTATAGGTAGAGCTCCTTAGACAATCCAGCAGCTGGTTACTAGGGGAGGCAAGGACAAGACAACAGGCCAGGTGCCTTATTGTATGCTCCTGTGACAATGTTACTTCTGCTTTTATTTTCACCCAAATATTCTCTACCAGGCATCAACCCTCAGGTTTGTGGGTTTCCATTTGTGTATATAAGTTCTTGACTTACCAGGTTACTCTGCTCTGCCTTTGATTGTGTGCGTCTTTTGAACAAGTTATAGACCTTCATATTGGCATAATACAACAGCTACCATTTACTAATACTTACCATGTACAGGTACCATGCTAGCTGATTTACACACACTGTCTTATTTAACTCTCTTGAGAGGTAGGTATTATTATCCCCATTTTAACAAACTATAGAAATGATCCATGAAAGTACAGTCTTTTATTATCCCCATTTTAAAAAGAGGAAACTGAAGCTTACATGGTTTATATAATCAGCCCAAGGTCACACAGCTGGGACACAAAACAGCTCAGGATTCAAACTTAGTTTTGTCTAACCACTTATCTGTTCCTTTAAACGACTACATTTATACTCTGATAAATCCAAACAATTCTCACTGACGCCTATCAGCTGCTAGATTTTTCATCTACCTGTGTATCTATCTACCTTCTATCCTCTTTTATCTCTAACTCCATAACACTCAGTACCACACTACGTAAGAAGTATATTACTAAGTACTTACTGAACGAATTAATGTAGTTTTAAAATGTGATTAGAATTACTATGTCCTCTCTTGGCTTGGGTGTTTATAAAGTCAGTAGTCAGAATTCTTCAGTTTGCTCTATAAAAATACTACATTCCTGCATGTTCATTCGTTACAAGGAAGAGAAGGGGCAAAGTGTTAAATGAATACAGAATTGAGAAGACATACTTTATTCCCAAAGAAGTCAGATGTAGGCAAATGCGTTTATATGCTCAAATAAATTTGAGAAGTTAAAATAAAAGGGCATATATGAAACAGATTATTTTCTTCAGAAGTCCGAATCTGAAAATCTTTCTCATGACGTGATCTTCATGTTTGTCTAAATCAGAGATTGCCAAACTACTGTCCACAGGCCAACACTGGCCCACTCCCTGTTTCTGTATGGCCTATTAGCTAAGAATGGTTTTCACATTTTTAGGTAGCTGAAAAAGATCAAAAGAAGAATAATATTTCATGACACGTAAAAATTATATGAAATTCAAATCTCAGTATTCATCCATAAGGTTTAATTGGAACACAGCCACGCTCATTCAATTCCTTATTGTCTGTGACAGCTTTTCACAATATAATGGCAGAGTTGAGTAGATGGGACAGAACTGTACAGCCCACAAATTAAAATATTTCTTATCTTGCCCTTTACAGAAAAGTTTGCTAATCCCTGGTCTACCTAAATAGAACAGAATGTCATAACATTTTAAATATTGTTTAAACTACATCTATTATTTTAGTTTCTAATTCAAGGACGCTGGACCAAAAAGTCATGACGTCTCTTCTGCTGTATAGAAGGTTTCATGTTCTCCGGACAAAGTCAAAACCTTTTCTCTTTTGGTATTCTCTACATTCTCTCCTGATAGCAGTAGCACCTTTCTGCAAATACAATAACAGACTGAGAAGCTGGTGGTTTCTCTAAGAGGTGATAAGTCTCTTCCTGCCAAGTCCTCTTTGTCTTTGATGGGAAACTGGGGCTGGGCATCCTTATGAGTGGTTACAGTGTATTACAGAACTGTAGTGGCACCAAAATGGATTCTCCAGGCTCCATCAACTGATTCAAGGTGGTATGATGGAGTCAGATAGACGAGGAAAAGCAAATTGCTCTTTTTGTCATCACCCAGGACCTAAATGACAAGACAAAAATGACTCAGAATGACCAGACACAGGTGAATATTAGTTATCAAAATGTTTTTGGGAAGCACTTAACATCCCAACAATGTGGGACTGTGAGAGCACAATCAATGTTAGCTCAGGAGAGAAACAAAGGGAGCAGAACCTCCTTATTTTCTGTAAGATCAAGTTTGGGTTGCAGTCAAGTTCAAGGGAATATGTCTTATTTGTTTATTTTTTGAGACCCAAAGATACATTCTATTGTCTTTCTGTCTGTCTGTCTGTCTCTGTATGTCTGTCTCTCTCCAATTTAACAAAAGTTTACTGATCATTTATTATGTGTGAGACACAGGGCAAGCCCTGAGGATACAAATAAATAAAATAATCCCAACTCTCAAGGAGTTTAAGGCTTATGAGAGAAGAAAGTTTTAAAGATCTTCCTGGACCTTTGGACAGCATTTAATGTGAGCTGATCCTCCTTAACATATTCTCCTCTTGGTTTCTATGACCCCATAATCTCCTGGTTTTATTTTTCTGGTTTCTGATTCTTGGTCTTCATTGCCAGCTCCTTCTTTTCTATCCAATCTCTAAATGATGAGCGTTTAGTCCCAGGCC